>NC_133385.1:5691339-5718469 GCF_049309525.1 Garra rufa
AAAAATAGTAAAAAAAAATCACAATAAATGTAAAAAAAAAATGCATATAGTGTCAAAAAATTGCAATAAGTTAAAATAAAAATAATTTCAGTAAAATATACACAAAGTGAATTATAAAAACGCAATAAGTAAATTTAAAAAATCTGTTTAAATTGATTAATTTGTTAAAGAAAATTGCGATATTATTACCTGAAGAAAAATATGATATGATACCAATTGAGACTTGAAGGCAACATTATTGTGGAGATGTAACGACAGATTATCAGATGGGAAAATATGGCCTGAGGTGAAGCTGTTCATATATCAAACTGCTGTTGATGATTATTATACTGTAGTGTGTGACTGAAGCTCAAACTGTGATCAATGTATGTCCTCAGACACTAGATGGCGCTTTTAGGCAAAGCAAATCAACTGGAGTCAAAATCAATAATA
Source organism: Garra rufa (assembly GCF_049309525.1). NCBI lineage: Eukaryota > Metazoa > Chordata > Actinopteri > Cypriniformes > Cyprinidae > Garra > Garra rufa. Next base: position 5,691,772 of record NC_133385.1, read on the forward strand.
TATCCTTAGGAGTTTTTGGTTTCTTTTTATTATTCTATTATTTTTAGTCCTTCATTTTCTAATAAAATTTTACTGACTGTAGCATTCTTTTTTGTATTTTTAAATATATAATATATATATATATATATATATATATATATATATATATATATATATATATATATATATATATATATATATATGACTATAGATATTTATTTATTTATTCTGTTACTTTTTTGTGTGATGAAGTAACAGGAAATGAAACGCAGATACGCGAGTTGGAAAATGCCTGAGTCGCCCACACATGTGCACGATTTTATTAACATTTAATTAGTCATGTAGCGAGCATCCATTAATCATTAAAGCGGTTAGCCGGATAATTAGCCAGGCATTTGAACTCTTTAGTCTGTATTTAAGGCTACATTAGCCGCTAATCCACCAACATACATCCACCAATCAGACGTCCAGCTTTGAGGGAGAAAGCCACTAGAGTGCTCTGAAAGATGCTAACTGCTAGTTAAAAACGCGGCCATGCTAGTGCTAAGACACTGTAAATCAGGGGATAGACAGAAATACATCTTGTATTTGTTACACATGCTCTTTTGAAGCTAATAAGCCCACTTTAAATAATAATAATATTAATTGAGAAAGCCTAGCTTGAACATTAGAGTGTAGTTAGCATGATTCTAACATTTTTCTAGCATGTTTAATGTTTCTAGCATGTCATTAGCAAGTTCCTAACATGATTAACAAGTTGCTAGCATGTTTCTAGGATTATTAGCAAGTTGCTAGCACGTTTCTATCATGTTTAGTAAGTTGCTAGCATGTTTCTAGGATTATTAGCAAGTTGCTAGCACGTTTCTATCATGGTTAGTAAGTTGCTAGCATGTTTCTAGGATTATTAGCAAGTTGCTAGCACGTTTCTATCATGGTTAGTAAGTTGCTAGCATGTTTCTAGGATTATTAGCAAGTTGCTAGCACGTTTCTATCATGGTTAGCAAGTTGCTAGCACGTTTCTATCATGGTTAGCAAGTTGCTAGCACGTTTCTATCATGGTTAGCAAGTTGCTAGCACGTTTCTATCATGGTTAGTAAGTTGCTAGCATGTTTCTAGGATTATTAGCAAGTTGCTAGCACGTTTCTATCATGGTTAGCAAGTTGCTAGCACGTTTCTATCATGGTTAGTAAGTTGCTAGCATGTTTCTAGGATTATTAGCAAGTTGCTAGCACGTTTCTAGGATTATTAGCAAGTTGCTAGCATGTTTCTAGGATTATTAGCAAGTTGCTAGCATGTTTCTAGGATTATTAGCAAGTTGCTAGCACGTTTCTATCATGGTTAGCAAGTTGCTAGCACGTTTCTATCATGGTTAGCAAGTTGCTAGCACGTTTCTATCATGGTTAGCAAGTTGCTAGCACGTTTCTATCATGGTTAGCAAGTTGCTAGCACGTTTCTATCATGGTTAGTAAGTTGCTAGCATGTTTCTAGGATTATTAGCAAGTTGCTAGCACGTTTCTATCATGGTTAGCAAGTTGCTAGCACGTTTCTATCATGGTTAGCAAGTTGCTAGCAAGTTTCTATCATGGTTAGCAAGTTGCTAGCACGTTTCTATCATGGTTAGTAAGTTGCTAGCATGTTTCTAGGATTATTAGCAAGTTGCTAGCACGTTTCTATCATGGTTAACAAGTTGCTAGCATGTTTCTAGGATTATTAGCAAGTTGCTAGCACGTTTCTATCATGGTTAGTAAGTTGCTAGCATGTTTCTAGGATTATTAGCAAGTTGCTAGCACGTTTCTATCATGGTTAGCAAGTTGCTAGCAAGTTTCTATCATGGTTAGCAAGTTGCTAGCACGTTTCTATCATGGTTAGTAAGTTGCTAGCATGTTTCTAGGATTATTAGCAAGTTGCTAGCACGTTTCTATCATGGTTAGTAAGTTGCTAGCATGTTTCTAGGATTATTAGCAAGTTGCTAGCACGTTTCTATCATGGTTAGTAAGTTGCTAGCATGTTTCTAGGATTATTAGCAAGTTGCTAGCACGTTTCTATCATGGTTAGTAAATTGCTAGCATGTTTCTAGGATTATTAGCAAGTTGCTAGCACGTTTCTATCATGGTTAGTAAGTTGCTAGCATGTTTCTAGGATTATTAGCAAGTTGCTAGCACGTTTCTATCATGGTTAGCAAGTTGCTAGGATTTTTTAGGCTGACTAGCAAATTGCTAACATGTTTCTAGACTGATTAGCAAGTTTCTAGCATGTTTCTAATATGATTAGCAATATAATTTAAAATTTAAAACTTTAATTAGTGCTTTTTTAGACAAAGTGGTATAAAATGTCTTTTATTTTTTTATTAAAATAATTATTTGTGTAATATTTAGATTTTAATAAATTAATACATTAAATTGTGTCTAGTAAATGAATAAAAATTTTGAACGTAAATTTTTTATTTTAGAGAACATTTTTAAACTAGTGAAATTAAAATTGTAGATAAAATTAAAAATTTTAAACTAATGTTATATTAAAATTATTACAACTGATATTTTTGTCTAAAAATAATAAAAATCTTTTTTTTTCATTTTTATTATCATTATTATTTGTATTATGTTTTTAAATTAATTAATAAATTAGATTTTGTTTAATAAATTAATAAAAAATAATTTGAGAAAATATTGTAACATTGTAAACTAGTGAAATAATTAAAATTGTAGTCAAAATCTAAAATGTTAAACTTACATTATATATTACAATTATTTAAACAATTTTTTTAAATTTTTTTATGAATAAATTAAACGGTACATTCGATTTTTTATTTCAATAAATTAATAAAATATATTTTTTTGTGTTTTATTTAAGAGAAAATATTGTACAATTTTAAACTAGTAAAATATTTAATTAAAATGATATATTTTAATTATAAAAGTATAATTTTGTCTAAAATTAATAAAAGCTAATTTTTGTTTTATTTTAAGACAAAATATGAAAGTTTAAACATATATTGCATATTAGCATTTTAAACTTACATTATATATTAAAATTAATAAAACTATAATATTTGTTCTACATAAATTAAAATAAATCTACTTATTTAATCATTATTATTTGTATAATATTGTTTCTTAAAACTATTTTGTGCAATTAATAAAACTGTAAAATCAAAAATGTTAAACTTACATCACATATTAAAATTAAAACTAATATTTTGTCTAAATAAATTAATACAAAAATCAAATTAGTTTTATTTTAGACAAAATATAGTAACCATTTAAACTACATTAATATTAATATTATTAAAACAAGTTTTGTGTCTAAATAAATAAATTAAAAATAGATTTTCTTTGAAATATGCATTCGAAGTGGTTAATTTTTTTATTAAAATTGATAAAAATAAAGTTGATTAAATAAATCTTCATAAATGTTTTAATACTAAAAAACTAATTCAAGATTTACACTAAAATGCACAAAATGGTTAAAATAAATTCAAAATAAATGTAAAACAAATGCTTTCTGCGAAATATGCACATGAACTGAATTATATTATATGAATAAATTATTTTCAGTAATATATATATATATATATATATATAAAACATTATTTTACTAATTTATTAAACAAAATCTAATTTAATAATTTATTCATAAAAATATACAAATAATGCTAATAAAAATGAAAAAAGATTTTATTGATAAAATTAGCTGTTATTAATTTTAGACAAAATTATAATTATTTTACTAGTTTAAAATTGTACAATTTAAATTTTCTCTAAAATAAAACTTATTTTATTTGATACAATATTTATTTTATAATATTTTTTTATTAATTTATTAAAATAAAAAATCTAATGTATTAATTTATTCAGATTTTTTATACAATAAAAAAGAAAAAAAGATGTTGACTGATTTATTTAGATAAACTATTAATTTTAATATATAATGTAAGTTTAAAAATTTAGATTTTATCTACAATTATAACTATTTCACTAGTTTAAAATATTTACCCAAAATTTTTTAATTTAATTTATTTAATATTTTTGTTATTAATGTTATTAATTTTATTTCACTAGTTTAAAATTGTACAATTTTTATTTTCTCTGAAATAAAACACAAAAATTATTATTTAATTTTATTAATTTATTAAAATTAAAAATCTACAAATAATAATGCAATAAAAAATAAATATTTTTTGACTAATTTAGACAAAATATTCAAAATTATTTAATTTTTTTACTATTATTTTACTATTTATTTTAATTATTTTAGTATATAATGTACGTTTAAAATTTTAGATTTTATATAATGTTTTATTTATTTATTAAAATTAAAAATCTAATGTATTAATTTTTATACAAATAATAATAGCAATAAAAAGATTTTGACTAATTTATTTAAACAAAATATTTAAAATTATAAAATTTTAATTATTATTTTACTAGTTTAAAATTGTACAATTTTAATTTTCTCTGAAATAAAACTAAATTATTATTTTTTTAAATTTTATTAACTTATTAAAATTAAACATCTAATGTATTAATTTATTGAGAAATTTTTTATACAAATAATAATGGCAATAAAAAAGATTTTGATTATTTGATTATTATTTAATTTATTTAGACAAAATATTCTAAATTACAGTTTTTATTATTATTCTACTAGTTTAAGATTGTACAATTTTTATTTTTTCTGAAATAAAATACAACAATTATTTTTATTAATTTATTAAAATTAAAAATCGAATGTATTAATTCATTCAGAAATTAATTTAAACAAGTAATAATTGCAATAAAAAAGAAAAAAAAGATTTTGACTAATTTATTTAATAAAACATTTTTTATTAATTTATAAAACAAAATCAAATTTATTAATCTATTCAGCAAAAATATTATGCAAATAATAATGGCAATAAAAAAAAGATTAATAAAATTAGCTGTTTATTTTAGACAAAATTATACAATTTTCATTTTCTCTGAAATAAAACACCAAAATTATTTATTAATTTATAAAAAAAAAAAGATTTTGACTAAATTATTAATGAATTTATTATTTTAATAAAAAACAAATTTTAAATATTGAATTTACATTTTTTACTGAAATGATTAAAAGCGTAAAATTTGTCTAAATAAACAGTCTAAATACAAGATTGATTTTAGTGACCAAATTTATATATTTTTTTTCCTGGTGTAGGAAAAAATGTAATATTCTATGTAATAAATAGATGTAAATGTTGTGTTCGAAGCATATTTTAGTCGACTAATTAACTATTTTTCCCTTAAATCATGCCGAATTGGATTCCAATTAGAGTAATTGAGCTAGGTGGTGTTTCTTTGGTTTTCTTGTGCTCTCTGTGTCTCTCTCACTTACACTCACACACACACACACACACACACACACACACACACACTTTCTGACAGTGAATTATGGGATTCTGGTCTTTGGACAGTGGTCTGAACAATTTGTGGCTGAGCTACATGGCCGCCGTGCACCGAGAAATGATGGGCCGCAGTGTTTGTGTTGGTTTGCTATCAAGACACTGACTATAAATAATAATTACCAGGAAGAAAAAGAAGAAGTTTCTGCTTGACCAGAAACACGACCCGTCCAAAAGCCATGTTTTTCCCCTCAAGTCACACGTCGGGATTTGGCGTTCTGGCCCACGTGAGGCCTCCGTGTCAGCTTTGATGTTAGCCGAGAGCTCTCGCCGCTTGCCCCCTTTTTCTGTCGTGCACAAGTTGGGTATTATAAGCAGGGAGAACATTTTGTGGCTTTGGCTCAGGCCTAAGCTAAACGTGGACCCACCCGCTAATTGCTAATTACAGGTCCGTGCCCAGCGGTGGCTTGACTTCTCTGTCAGGGGCTTCTCTCCTCTCGCAAGTAACCCGATCTCAGCTTTGGGCTTTCGCTGCAGCTCCTGCATCCCATCAAAGGGGGAACTAATCACGGCACGTCTGCAGGAACAGATGCACGCATTTCAGCACATTTCACTACAGCCAAGAGCTTCAACGCTAGCCTAGAGCCTTCAGACCATTACTAACTACAAACTATGTTCATCTTAGCAATGGTTGGTATTGAAATGTATAGTAAAAATAGAAAATTAAAGTGTTTTTTATTTTGAAAATGTTAATAATTTTGCATTTTTATAAACAGTTTTAATTTTATAATACTTTGTGTAATTTTATAGATATATAGAGATAGAAAGACAGACAGACAGACAGACAGACAGACAGACAGGCAGACATATAGACAGACAGACAGACAGACAGACAGACAGACAGACAGACAGACAGACATATAGACAGACAGACAGATAGACAGGCAGACATATAGACAGACAGACAGACAGACAGACAGACAGACAGACAGACAGACAGACATATTTTTTTATTTAGACAAAATATTATTAAATCTTAATTTTTTTAATTATTTAAATTTTTGATATTTTGAATGAATACATTAATTAAAAACTAATTTGCTTTATTTAAATGACAGACATATAGACAGACAGACAGACATACATACATACATATAGACAGACAGACAGACAGACAGACAGACAGACAGACAGACAGACAGGCAGACAGACATATAGACAGACAGACAGACAGACAGACAGACAGACAGACATACATATAGACAGACAGACAGACAGACAGACATATAGACAGACAGACAGGCAGGCAGACATATAGACAGACAGACAGACAGACAGACAGACAGACAGACAGACAGACAGACAGACAGACAGACAGGCAGACAGACATATAGACAGACAGACATATAGACAGACAGACAGACAGACAGACAGACAGACAGACAGACAGACAGACAGACAGACAGACAGACAGACAGACAGACAGGCAGACAGACATATAGACAGACAGACAGACAGACATATAGACAGACAGACATATAGACAGACAGACATATAGACAGACAGACAGACAGACAGACAGACAGACAGACAGACATATAGACAGACAGACAGACAGACAGACAGACAGACATATAGACAGACAGACATATAGACAGACAGACAGACAGACAGACAGACAGACAGACAGACAGACAGACAGACAGATAGACAGGCAGACAGACAGACAGACAGACAGACAGATAGACAGGCAGACAGACAGACATACAGACAGACAGACAGACAGACAGACAGACAGACAGACAGACAGACAGACAGACAGACAGACAGACAGACAGACAGACAGGCAGACAGACAGACAGACAGACAGACAGACATATAGACAGACAGACAGACATATTTTTTTATTTAGACAAAATATTATTAAATCTTAATTTTTTAAATTATTTAAATTTTTGATATTTTGAATGAATACATTAATTAAAAACTAATTTCCTTTATTTAAATTAAGCTAAATATTCTAACATTATAAATTACACTTTTTTATTAATATTATTAAAATTGTATATTTCTTGTCTAAATAAATAAACAATTTTAGTGTTTTATTTTTGACAAAATATGTAACCGTAAATGTTGCGTTTTATTTAATAGTTAAAATACTATGGAATTGATATTTAATTTTGTATTAAATTATTAAAGCATTTCTTTTTATGTTTTGTTTTATTTTTAATTATTTTTAAAAGAATTATCTAAAACTAATTAGTGTTTTATTTTTAGTCAAAGCATTCAATTTTGATATTTCAAAAAGTGGCATTAAAACGATTAAGCTTACTAAATTATGTCTGGATTTATTTTTTATTTACACAAAATATTATGAAAATATATTATTTGCAATTGCTTAAAATGTTACAAGCAAATTTAGACACATTTTAATATATAGTATAAAAAATATGATTCAGTGTCTTCTATAATGCTTTAAGTGAGCATTTCATGAGAGTCATCTAAATATATATCCAATATTGACCAATACCAAAAAATGTAATTAAGAAACGCAATGAGATTTAACAAGATTTGACAATTGAATCTCTTACATAGGAGAAGCAATTGGATATTAGAGAGATCTGTGTTTGATTAGCCAAACGTGGCTTTAAATAAAGTCAGAGTTGTCTTGTCAGGACATTGAGGATTTAAAGCTCCCTCGTTCCATAAATTCCACAGAGATTTTGGGATACCGAACCGGGAATGCTCAGCTAAACCAAACATTTTTTGGGAAAAAGTTTTACATCAATGTCACAACTTCGAAAAGCATCAAAAAACCATGAGTGGCTAACAGGAAACTTGACCACCAATTCTCTTGTGGTGTGATTCTTGGCCTCGCGTCGTCTTCTGTTCTGATTTTTACCCCCCGAAAACCTGATTGTTTGTGTTATGAGCTCCATATTAAGAACAGCCAGTGTATTTGTGCAAATAATATTTATACAGTAAAGGTTTCACCCGCCCGCTGGGTGCTCGGTTCTGCGGTGGGTTCTGCTGGAAAGCGTCCGGTCGTTGGAGAGCTTGGACTGTGAAGGAAGATTATTTTACCCAGTCATCACCAGAGATCACGGCCTGTTTGCTCGACTCGTCTCACAATGGGCCCTACTGTGTTTGGAGCGCTTTGGCATTTTAGCGTGTCGTCATTGAGAACGGTGCCGACAGGGGGAAACCGAATCCCGCATCATTAGCATGTATATTCCTCTGGCAGAGCCCAGAAGAAGCTGACATATAGCTCAGGACAAAGGTCAGTGGCTTGGTTCTGGTTCAGACGCTTGTGTTGTCTTCCTCCAGCAGGCCGAGGGTGGACCGTGCCGACATCATCCGCTGTGTGAAATCCTGCCAGCCCAACGACATCTCCTGCGTGCTCAACCCCATCCTCTCTGTCTCGCACACCGCCATCTCGCTTCCCACCTTCAGAGAATTCAACAAACCGGAAGGTAAGGCTATCATCTCCAGTTCTATCGGTGACTTTTCAATGTAAACGTAAATATATGATGCGAATGTGGTGCTTTTGTTATTATTAAAACGACATGCTTTGCACATGACAACGGTTGGCAGTAATTGAATGTGTAATAGCTCAAGCTCAAACTATAAAGCCCAAATCATACTTGACACAAGTGAATGCAAAAGCTTCACAAGCTCTGCGTTCTGAGATGTGTCAGACTACAAATTATACAGTAACTGCAAGTACCATGGTGGAATCTATAATAGATAGATGGATAGATAGATGGATGGAGCAACATATAGTTGGATAGAATGATAAAACGACAGGAGAGATAGAATGATAAATAGAGCAACTGAACGATAGAATGATAGATAGGTAGATAGATAGATAGGAGACTGTAGATGATAGAACGATGACATTAAAGGATAGAAAGAAAGATAGATAGATAGATAGATAGATAGATAGATAGATAGATAGATAGATAGATAGATAGAATGATAGAACGATAGAACGATAGATAGATAGAACGATAGATAGATAGATAGATAGATAGATAGATAGATAGATAGATAGAACGATAGATAGATAGAACGATAGATAGAACGATAGAACGATAGATAGAACAATAGAACGATAGATAGATAGATAGATAGATAGATAGATAGATAGATAGATAGATAGATAGATAGAACGATAGATAGATAGAACGATAGATAGATAGATAGATAGATAGATAGATAGATAAAACGACAGGAGAGATAGAATGATAAATAGAGCAACTGAACGATAGAACGATAGATAGATAGATAGATAGATATACAGAATGATAAATAGAGCAACTGAACGATAGAACGATAGATAGATAGATAGATAGATATACAGAATGATAAATAGAGCAACTGAACGATAGATAGATAGAACGATAGATAGATAGATAGATAGATAGAGATAGATAGATAGATAGATAGAGATAGATAGATAGATAGATAGATAGATAGATAGATAGATAGATATACAGAATGATAAATAGAGCAACTGAACGATAGATAGATAGATAGATAGATAGATAGATAGATAGATAGATAGATAGATAGATAGATAGATAGATATACAGAATGATAAATAGAGCAACTGAACGATAGATAGATAGAACGATAGATAGATAGATAGATAGATAGATAGATAGATAGATAGATAGATAGATAGATAGATAGATAGATAGATAGATAGATAGATAGATAGATAGAGATAGATAGATAGAAATAGATAGATAGATAGATAGATAGATATACAGAATGATAAATAGAGCAACTGAACGATAGAACGATAGAACGATAGAACGATAGATAGATAGATAGATAGATAGATAGATAGATAGATAGATAGATAGATAGATAGATATACAGAATGATAAATAGAGCAACTGAACGATAGATAGATAGAACGATAGATAGAACGATAGATAGATAGATAGATAGATAGATAGATAGATAGATAGATAGATAGAGATAGATAGAGATAGATAGATAGAAATAGATAGATAGATAGATAGATAGATATACAGAATGATAAATAGAGCAACTGAACGATAGAACGATAGAACGATAGAACGATAGATAGATAGATAGATAGATAGATAGATAGATAGATAGATAGATAGATAGATAGATAGATAGATAGATAGATAGATAGATAGATAGATAGATAGATAGATAGATAGATAGATAGATACTCATAGACTGGAAGCAGCAAAAGCAGCTTCTCCGCTTGTGAATATTGCACAACTCTGGTCTCCATGTCGACCAGATCCTGGCGTGTTTGTTTATGTGCTTACAGAGAAGGGTGAAGAAATTCAATAACAAATTGACAACAATAAAACAATAGCAATCAGCGAGCCAAACATCAGGCCTCAATTCCGATGTTTCTTCACTGCGAGCATCTCAGCACAGCAAGACACACCCATCAAAGTGTCATCTAATAAAAATCCACACTCTTTTGATTCCCAGAAATCGTCTTCCTGAGATCCCCGACACCTTCTCACCTTTCTCACATGGACTCCCCGGAGATCGTCTACGACATCCTGGAGGGCAACGTCCAGAACTCGTTCGACATCGTCAAGCGTGTGGATCATGGGATGATCGTGGGTGAGTGTCACTGTGGCATGCGGCTAACAATGCCAGCGGACCGCAGACCGAGCCCAGAGGCATCCCTGTCTGGAAATTACATTCGCATCAAGTGGTTTTCTGACCTAATTTCCCATTACCAAAGATTCTCCTCGTTTTTTTTGTGTTCTTTAAACAAACCAAACGCATATGTGAGTCTTTGCGGGAGCACATTAGCGGGAAGCATGAATCTACACGGAGAGAGGCTTATTCCATGTAACTGGTTCCGACAGCGTGATTCCTATCTCGGTCCTGCTGATGATAGGCCTGCGCGGCCGTTTGAAGACGCTCGTCCATGTGTTGTTCATCCCCGGCCCGTGTTTTTCCTTCGCTATAAGCATGCGGCCTTGTTTCCCACTTTTGTGGCGTGACCGACTTTAATGTGTTCTCTGTTTTTCCAGGACACTTTCAAAAGCTCACAAAGAGGTTTTTTGCCGTCCAGACGGTTATTGTTGGTGCGCTTTCACACAAAGGTTATTGGGAAGGGCAAGCGTTCGCAGTTTATAGAAATGTGGGTGAGACTGATGAGAAACATACTCTTTTGACATCCCTTCAAGCGATATTCAGATCAAATTCATTCATAGATTATATAAGATCGAGTCAAGCGTCTAAAACCTTCTACCAATTCGCCAGCTACCAACTCTGAAACTAATTTAAGTTATTTTAGTCTGTGGCTTGTCGTTTCCAATACAACAAACTCTGAACACTTACAGCGTCAGTATCTTAATTCATAACAGATTTTAATTTATATGTGGTTTATCAATAAACCCATAAATTTAGTATCTGTTATGTAACTTTGGTGCAAAATTTTTTTAGCAAACATTTACAATAATGTTAAATTAATTAACAGTTGCATTAGGTATTATTAGTTAACTAGTGTTGTTTTAGTATTATTTATTTATTATATTAGAGTATTAATATTTTATAAGCTTTATTTTTTTTTACTTTGTTTTATTAATTTTGTAGGTTTTTTATATATTTTTGTTTATATATATTTTTTAAATTCAATTTTATTTTATGTATTTTAGCTTTATTTTAATAACTACAAACCATTAATTGTTTATTAATAAAGAGAGATAAATATGAATAATATTAATAATAATTAAGTTAAAAATAAAACAAAAATACTACAACAATAAAATAACTATTTTCGTTAAAAAATGTTTAATAGCAGAACAATAAACATACTTCTACTATATTTAAAAACCTACATTAACATTAAGTTATAAATATTTTTAAATGCTAAAAATATAGGACAATAATAATAATAATAATAATACATTTGAGTTAAAAATTAAAACAAAAAAAGTAGAAAAATAAAATAAAAAAGAAAAATTAAATTATACTTATTTGTAAACTTATATTTACATTCATATTTCAATTGTTTAATAGTATAGATATAAATATATAGAAATAATTATAATAATAATAAAAACATTTCAGTCTATAAAAACAAAAAAGTGAAACAATAAAACAATGTATACCATATTCATAAACCTCTATTAATGTTAAGTTATAAATATTTATAAATGCTAATAATATACAATACAATAAAAATAAAAAAAACTAAATAAATAGTAGAACAATAAAACAATACTTCTACCAGATTCATATTCATTAGTGTTAAGTTATAAATATTTATGAATGCTAAAAATCGAAAACAATAAAATAATAATAATAATAATAATAATAATAATAAATTTCAAAATAAAAACTAATACTAAAAAATAATTATATTATAATACTATATTCAAAAACCTACATTAATGTTAAGTTATAAATATTTATAAATGCTAAAAATCTAATACAATAGTAATAATAATAATAATAATAAACAAATAAATAGTAGAAGAATAAAATTAACAAATAAAATTAATAATAATAATAATAATAGATTTCAGTTTAAAAATAAAAACAATTATATATTTATTTAGCTTTATTTCAATGACCAAAAACTATTTTAATAATAAATTTCAGTCAAAAAACAAAACAAAAAAAAAAACAGTACAATAAAACAATACTTCTATATAAAAAAAAATACATTAATGTTAACTTATAAATATTTAAAGATAATCTACCTTTTTCTTTAATGCAAAAGTAAGCCTAATTTGCTGAGATTTCCAGTTCATTATCCACTATAGGGAAATAACGAGAAGAACAACAACGTGCAGTAAACAGTAAAACTGTTTGCACTACAAACCAGTGTGTTCATAATTAAGATAATACATTAAAATAATATGGCAATACACAGCAATTTCCAATATCAAGCAGCAAAACAAGCTGTTGAGACCGAAAGCCGGACCCATCAAATGTACAAATGGCTGCACCCACTCTTACATGAAGAAAAAGGTGGATAAAAACTTGATTTGAACAAGTATGTGCAACGGTTTTCCATTTTGGCCGACCACTGTAATGTAAAAACTTTTTAAAAAAGAAAGTGTTTTGTTTGTTCTCATGTAAAAATCTTTACTTAATTTACTCCACGATGGCGCCTGAGCATGAAAGATCCGTGTGACCAAGATGAAACGCATTATAATGAAACCCCGAGGAGTGTAATTGGCCGTCTTTGAGCGCGCAGACGTCATGGGTAGCTTCCCCTCCTAGCCGAGAGAATAGACTTCCTAAATCACCATAACACAAAAGAGCCACAAACAACTGGCAGCGATGGCGACGGCAGACACTCGCGGTCGTGTGGAATCATGACGTCTGTATGTGTGTTTGTCTGGCCGTTCGAGCCGCTGCCACATCAAAGCCCTTCCTGCGCTCAGTACGAGGAGCAACCTCTTTCCCGACGAACGGTCCCGAGTCGGGGGCCTCATATCGTGACCAGAAGCTCCTTCAAATAAACTCAACGGTGGTCCTAAGGACGGACGGATGTGCTGTGAGTCAGTGCTGGAGAACAGCTGGTGTGGATAAATCACGGATGTACGGAGCGCAGCGGCTCCTCCGTCCCGTTTCCCCTCGGGCTTTGGATTACAATAAAGGAGCTTGATGTGATTTACGAGACATGTCACTGTTAAAACAATATTTGTTGACGCTGTGGTGTGTCTGAGCAACACACAGACCGTTGTACAAATCCATTAACCTCAATTATTGACAGTGTGTCATCGCAATACGTGGCCTATACGTGGCCTGCAGATATGAAATAAGAAACTAGATTGAAAAGTTTGCAGACAAACTTTAAGTTGGCTTGACAAAGCCTAGCCAGAAAGTCAGAGAACATTTTATATGCTTGAAGATTGAAGGTTTTCAGTTTGAAGTAGTTTTAAAGTTTTAGTTTAAATTAGTTTTAAAGGTTAACGTTTGAATGTTATCAAGGCAGTACAGTCCATCAGAAAAACATGTTGCTAGGGTACCTGGGGTGGTTTCTAGGTTGGTTGCTTGGGTACTCAAAGTGGTTGCTAAGGTGTTGCTATGTGGTTGCTAGGGTACCTGGGGTGGTTTCTAGGTTGGTTGCTTGGGTACTCAAAGTGGTTGCTAGGGTGTTGCTATGTGGTTGCTAGGGTACCTGGGGTGGTTTTTTTTAGGTTGGTTGCTTGGGTACTCAAAGTGGTTGCTAGGATACCTGGGGGAGGTTCTAGGTTGGTTGCTTGGGTACTCAAAGTGGTTGCTAGGGTGTTACTATGTGGTTGCTAGGGTACCTGGGGTGGTTTCTAGGTTGGTTGCTTGGGTACTCAAAGTGGTTGCTAGGGTACCTGGGGTGATTTCTAGGCTGGTTGCTTGGGTACTCAAAGTGGTTGCTAGGGTACCTGGGGTGGTTTCTAGGTTGGTTGCTTCGGTACTCAAAGTGGTTGCTAGGGTACCTGGGGTGGTTTCTAGGTTGGTTGATTGGGTACTCAAAGTGGTTGCTAGGGTACCTGGGGTGGTTTCTAGGTTGGTTGCTTAGGTACTCAAAGTGGTTGCTAGGGTGTTGATATGTGGTTGCTAGGGTACCTTGGGTGGTTTCTAGGTTAATTGCTCGGGTACTCAAAGTGGTTGCTAGGGTATTGCTATGTGGTTGAGTGAGGTTGAGGTAGAGTACCTGGGCTGGTTGCATGATTAGCAAGTTACTAACATGTTATTAACATGATTAGCATGTCAGTAGTATGTTTTTAGCATGATTACCATGCTAGCAAGGTACTAGCATGTTAGAATGATTAGTATGTTACTAAGATGTTACCATGTTACTAGCATGTTTTTAACAAGATTAACAAGGTACTAGCATGTTCCTAGTATGATTGGCAAGTTACTAACATAACACATTACCAACGTAACATGATTAGCATGTCAGTAGCATGTTTCTAACATGACTAACATGTTACTAAGATGTTGCTAGCATGATTATCAAGTTACTAGCATGTTGTTAACATGATTAGCATGCTATTAACATGTTTTAGCATGTTTTTAACAAGATTAGCATGTCAGTAACAAGTTTTTAACATTATAAGCATGGTACTACAATGTTACCATGATTAGCAAGGTACTGGCAAGTTGTTAACATGTTTAGCATGTTACTGGCATGTTGCTAGTATGATTAACAAGTTACTAGCATGTTGCCAGCATTCAGTTGCTAAGGTACTCTGGTTGGTTGTTAGGGTGTTGCTATGCGGTTACTAGGGTACTCACAATGGTTGCTAAGGTGTTGCTATGTGGTTGCTAGGGTACCCAGGTTGGTTGATAGGGCAGCTCCTAGAATATCTTGGCTGGTTGCATGATAAGCATGTTACTAGCATGTTTCTAGGATTATTAGATAATAATAATAATAGTAATAATAATAACTATTATTAATTTTTACTGTACAAGGGAAAAAAATTAATTTTTGTAATTTTTTTACTTTAATGCTATAGTACAATTTACATGTTTACTACTATTACTAGCACTAATAAAAATAAAGTGAAAAAACATTTAAAAATAAAAATAATAAAACATCTAAAAATAATAAAATTGATTATTAAATAATAAAATACAGAGATAACAACAGCAACATTTTTACTATTAAAAGTACTTCTAAATAATACAATAAAAAACATTTAAAAATAATAAAATGGAATATTAAAATAATATTCAACAGCAATAATAATAATAATAACTATTATTCATTTTTACTGTACAAGAGAAAATTTAGAATTTTTGTGATTTATTTTTTACTTTAATATTAGAGTAAAAGTAATTTTTTAGTAATATTACTAGTACTACTAAATAATAAAATAAAAACTTTTAAAATAAAAATAATAAAATTGAATATTAAAATAATATATTATACCAACAGCAATACTACGACTACTACTACTACTACTACTACTACTACCACTACTACTAATAATAACTATTATTCATTTTTACTGTACAAGAGAAAAATGTGAATTTTGGCAATTAATTTTTTACTTTAATGCTACGGTAAAATTAACATTTTTACTATTTAAAAGTATTACTAAATAATACAATTAAAAACATTTAAGAATAAAAATAAATTGAAATCTTAAACTAATATAATACAACAACAGCAATAATAATAATAATAATAATAATAACAACAACAACTTATTCATTTTTACTGTACAAGAGAAAAATTAGAATTTTTGTAATTTATTTTTTACTTTAATGTTGAAGTAAAAGTAACATTTTTAGTTATATTACTAGTACTACTAAATAATAAAAATAACAACAGCAATAATAATAACAACATTAATTTTTACTGTAAAAATAAATAATAAAACTGAATAATAAAATACATAATTTTTACTGTACAAGAGAAAAAATTGTAATTTATTTTGCACTTCAATGTTATAGTAAAAGTAACATTTTTAGTACTATTACTAGTACTACTAAATAATAAAATTTAAAAAGAGCCTAAAATTTCTGTTTAGTTGTTGAACGCTTCTCATTTCACATCAGTTTAATTACACTAATGTCAAAACAAAATTAATCTGATGCTGTTTTGTCAAAGCACAAAGCACATCAGAGTTTAGATTTTATTTTATTGCTTGTGGGACATTTAGTCGTACCACAAACAGGTGTAAAATATGCAGAAGAAAGAGAAAATATTAACATAAAAAATGACATTCCCTATTTAGTTACTATAAACAGACAAATCCAAATAAAAGATGCTTTAGAGCTTCTTCAGAAGGCTTGAAACTCCCAGTGCTTGGCATTTGTTCTGGACTCGTAATGGCCATTTCTGTCATCCACACGTTTGTGCAGCAGTCACGAGTGAGTGAAAACACAAGCGTGTCTATGGTGACCATCTAAAAGCATCAGAACAGCAGCAACCGTGTTTGTTTTTAGCGCCGCTCTAGGTAGGTTGACTCAAGGTGGTGCTCATCACTACAAAGTCAACATTTCAAGAAGAGAGAGTCTTTGTCAGGGTTTTTGCAGGTTTTATAAAGGTAAATTGAAGATTTTTGAAAGATAATTAAGGCATAATTGAATAGAATGTCATTATGTTCTCAGAATTTTATGATATAAGCTTGCATCGCGAGCTATAAAGTCTTTTTTCCTTTCAAAATTAGACTTTATAACAATTGTACGTTTTAAAAATTCTGAATAACAAGATATAAACTCGCATTTGCGAGAAAAATCTAAATCCTGCAGTTCTGAGAAAAAAGTAAAAATTGTGAGGAAAAAGTCAGAATAGTGAGATATAAACAATACAAACGCATTTGCGAGAAAAAAGGCAGAATTATGGGTATTTAATCATGCAATTCTGAGAAAGCAGTAAGAAATGCAAGTTTTTATCTTGCAATTATGATTTAAAAAACCTGCAATTGCGAGTTTATATCATGCAATTCTGAGGAAAAAAGTCAAAATGGCAAGATACAAACTTGCAATTGTTAGAAAAAGTCAGAATTGCGAGATACAAACTCCCACTTGCAAGAAAAAAAAAGTCTGAATTCCGAGATGTAAACTTACAATTGTCAGAATTGCAAAATTTCGAGAAAAAGTTAGAATTATGAGATGTAAACTTCTTACAAAAATTGTAAGAAAAAAAATCAGAATTGCGAGATAAAGTCACAACTGCGAGAAAAAAGTCAGAATTGTGAGTTTTTATTTTGCAATTCTAGCTTTCTTGCAATTGTGAGTTTATATCACGCAATTGTGAGAAAAAAAGTCTGAATTACGAGATGTAAACTCACAATTGTGGAAAAAAAAGGTCAGAATTGAAAGATATAAACTTGCAATTGCAAGAAAAAGGTAGAATTATGAGATGTAAACTTGTAATTGTGAGAAAAAAAATCTATTTTTTTACTCTAAAAACTCTTTCTTTTTCCATTTCAGCAATAACATTCTGCCAAAAGTCTTCTTTAAAAATCCTTTTCAGCTTTTCATCCTTTTCAAACAGTTAATTAATTGGTTATACATACTGCATAAATATAATTCAGTACTATAAAATACTCTAAAAACACTTACTAAAAAAAAGCAAAAACCTTTATGCATTAAGTCACTTAAATTTGTTCAATTTCTAGATACTTGTTCAACTTGCATCTCACTCTTGATTTAAGGATGTTTAGATATTTGTATTGGAAAACAAAACACAAATTCTGAGGAAGAGTGTCCACAGGTTGTGGTGTGAGAAGCACAGGGAAACACGATGGTGCCAGGAAGTCCAAAACAAACAGATGGAAGACGAGACGGAGACGAAAGATACTCAGGTGGGCTGGATGGGAACAGTGGAGCAGAGGAGACTCAGGAAGGGCTGGACGGGAGCAGCGGAGACGAAGAAGACTCAGGAGGGCTGGACAGGACCAGCGGAGATGAAAGATACTCAGGAGGGCTGGATGGGACCAGCGGAGACGAAAGAGACTCAGGGGGGCTGGACAGGACCAGCGGAGACGAAAGATACTCAGGAGGGCTGGATGGGACCAGCGGAGACGAAAGAGACTCAGGGGGGCTAGATGGAGCCAGTGGAGACAAAGGAGCCTCAGGGGGGCTGGACGGGACCAGCGGAGACAAAGGAGACTGAGGAAGGGCTGGATGGGACCAGCGGAGACAAAGTAGACTCAGGAGGGCTGGACGGTACCAGCGGAGATGAAAGATACTCAGGAGGGCTGGATGGGACCAGCGGAGACGAAGGAGAGTCAGAAGGGCTGGACGGGACCAGCGGAGACGAAGTAGACTCAGGAGGGCTGGACGGGAGCAGCGGAGATGAAAAGATACTCAGGAGGGCTGAATGGGACCAATGGAGACGAAAGATACTCATGAGGGCTGGACGAAAGATACTAAGGAGCGCTGGACGAAAGATACTGTGGAGGGCTGAATGGGACCAGTGGAGACGAAAGATACTCAGGAGGGCTGGACAAAAGATACTCAGGAGGGCTGGACAGGACCAGCGGAGACGAAGGAGCCTTAGGAGGGCTGGACGAAAGATACTCAGGAGGGCTGGACCGGACCAGCGGAGACGAAAGATACTCAGGAGGGCTGGACAGAACCAGCGGAGACGAAGGAGACTCAGAAGGGCTGGACGGGACCAGCAGAGACGAAGTAGACTCAGGAGGGCTGGACGGGACCAGCGGAGACGAAGGAGCCTTAGGAGGGCTGGACGAAAGATACTCAAGAGGGCTGGACGGGACCAGCGGAGACGAAAGATACTCAGGAGGGCTGGACGGGACCAGCGGAGAC
Organism: Garra rufa; assembly: GCF_049309525.1. Taxonomy (NCBI): domain Eukaryota; kingdom Metazoa; phylum Chordata; class Actinopteri; order Cypriniformes; family Cyprinidae; genus Garra; species Garra rufa. Next base: position 5,711,348 of record NC_133385.1, read on the forward strand.
GAGGTAGACTCAGGAGGGCTGGACGGGACTAGCGGAGACGAAGTAGACTCAGGAGGGCTGGACGGGACCAGCAGAGACGAAGTAGACTCAGGAGGGCTGGACGGGACCAGCGGAGACGAAGTAGACTCAGGAGGGCTGGATGGGACCAGCGGAGACGAAGTAGACTCAGGAGGGCTGGACGGGACCAGCGGAGACAAAGTAGACTCAGGAGGGCTGGACGGGACCAGCGGAGACGAAAGATACTCAGGAGGGCTGGGTTGGACCAGAAGAGATGAAGGAGACTCAGAAGGACTGGACAGGACCAGCGGAGACGAAGGAGATACTCAGAAGGGCTGGGTTGGACCAGCAGAGACAAAGGAGCCTCAGGAGGGCTGGACAGGACCAGCAGAGACAAAGGAGCCTCAGGAGGGCTGGACAGGACCAGCGGAGACGAAGTAGACTCAGGAGGGCTGGACGGGACCAGCGGAGATGAAAGATACTCAGGAGGGCTGGGTTGGACCAGAAGAGATGAAGGAGACTCAGAAGGGCTGGACAGGACCAGCGGAGATGAAGGAGACTCAGAAGGGCTGGACAGGACCAGCGGAGACGAAGGAGATACTCAGAAGGGCTGGGTTGGACCAGCAGAGACAAAGGAGCCTCAGGAGGGCTGGACAGGACCAGCAGAGACAAAGGAGCCTCAGGAGGGCTGGACAGGACCAGCGGAGACAAAGGAGCCTCAGGAGGGCTGGACAGGACCAGCGGACATGAAGAAGCCTCAGGAGATGAAGGAGAGAGGAAAGGGACAGAGAACTCTGGAGGGAGTGACATGTCCATAATGTCAGCAGCAGCCGGCGGGCTTAAGTGCAGAGCGGCCGGCAGGATTGAGCACTGTGTGGTGGTCAGTGGTTCTGGGCTAAGAATGAGAATGGAGCTTTGGAGGACTTGGGAAAGAACGGGAGGATCTGATGGAGCGAGCTCATTGGAGCAGCAGGTGGAGGACGCTGGCTTGTGGTGAGCTGGAGCATTCGCATGCTCTCGGATTCTCCACATCGACATAGAATTTAGAATTACTTAGATCAAGGACATAATTAATTAAATCTGCTACGGGTTTGCGGCAATCGTCAGGAGTCAACAAACAAAACAAACGATCATCTCTTAGTCCCATCCGAAAGCATGCGTTAATCATCGAATCGCTCCAGCTCTCAGATTTAAAATGCTTTTGGCATTTAAAATTTCCAATGGCCTTTCCTCTTGCTGGATGTTTATCAGGAAATCCTCAGCACAGTTCATTTTGATGGTCCTGTCTTCTGTCACATGTTGTGGTGTGAGAAGCATAGGGAAACACGATGTCCAAAACACATTATTTAATAAATCAACAAGAGAGAAAACAACCTTTAAACACAATATAAGACAGGACAAAGAAACGTTAGAAAGGCAGTGCTATATATATATTAGACAAACGATGACTAATAAGGATAACTAACAAGAACCAGGTGCAGGGATTCATCAATTAACTTAACAAGGAAAGGAATATGACCAAATAAGGAAACAGGAACAAAGACAGAGGTAAAAACAAGCCCATAACCCTGACAAATAGATTCATTTTTTGCAGTGCATGCAACATTTAAAGCCGTGACTATGAATATTAAGACTTCCTGCTGCAATTTTAGGCCTTAATTTGTGGGTGAAGGGCGACTTATAACTTTATAAGACCCGCAGAAAATTCTGACTTATATTCTCACATTTGTGAGTTTAAATCTCACAATTCTGACTTGTTTTCTCACAATTAAGAGTTTATATCTCGCAATTGACTTGTTTTCTCACAACTGAGTTTATATCTCACAATTCTGACTTGTTTTCTCACAATTGAGTTTATATCTCGCAATTGACTTGTTTTCTCACAACTGAGTTTATATCTCACAATTCTGACTTGTTTTCTCACAATTGAGTTTATATCTCGCAATTGACTTGTTTTCTCACAACTGAGTTTATATCTCACAATTCTGACTTGTTTTCTCACAATTGAGTTTATTTCTCGCAATTGACTTGTTTTCTCACAATTGAGTTTATATCTCGCAATTGACTTGTTTTCTCACAATTGAGTTTATTTCTCGCAATTGACTTGTTTTCTCACAATTGAGTTTATTTCTCGCAATTGACTTGTTTTCTCACAATTGAGTTTATTTCTCGCAATTGACTTGTTTTCTCACAATTGAGTTTATATCTCGCAATTGACTTGTTTTCTCACAATTGAGTTTATATCTCGTAATTGACTTGTTTTCTCACAATTGAGTTTATATCTCGTAATTCTGACTTGTTTTCTCACAATTAAGAGTTTATATCTCGCAATTGACTTGTTTTCTCACAATTAAGAGTTTATATCTCACAATTCTGACTTTTTTCCTCGCAATTGAGTTTATTTCTTGTTATTCAGATTTTTTTCTCGCAATTGTGAGTTTGTATCTCGCAAGTCTGACTTAAGAGAATTATTTTTCGCAGTGCATGCAACATTTAAAGCCATGACTATGAATGTTAAGACTTTCTGCTGCAATTTTAGGCCTTAATTTGTGGGTGAAGGGCGACTTATGACTTTATAAGACCCGCAGAAACCCCGCTTTGAGCTGGCCGGTCTGGGAAACACTTACTCGTGTGTAATTTCCACATTTCATTTGTGGCACCCGATGCAAAAATGTGTGTGTGGTCTGAGCGGCTGGGAAAGGAGGTCCAGTCTGTTGCATCAACGCTCTCCTTGTTGACACGAGGATGAATCCCTGGCCCGGGACACCGATGACGTCTGGATAACAGAAATGCAGGCCTGGAATAGCCCAAAACTGCGGTGACTTCCTGGACTACCACGAGCATGGGGAATGTACCGACATCCGCAGGAGCGGACGGTGGGAAATCAAACGCCGTGGCATCTTCTCTTGAGCGGCTCTCAGTTTGGCTTCACCTCGGGCCGGGTAAAAAAAGGCAAGATAAAAAAAAAAAAGTTCCAGTCGGTGGAAACATCTGGTAGGGATATGCACCTGTGGTCAGCGGCCGCTCCAAGTGATGCAATATTTGAGCGCAGGGAAGTTAACGTTGCAAACGGAGGCGACGGCAGAGACATGCTGTCTGTGATCAGGTATGTGACGTTGGCTACTACTACTGTCCTTCACACAGACCGGAGGAATTTTAGCCAAGCGTGTCAGAAATGTAGACGCCGTGGAGGGACGAGGCTTTCACTTTGCATTAGCCGTATAGGCGGGGAATCTAAGTTTGAGTTATTTAGTGAATCGGTTCATTTAAACGAAGCGATTTGACAAAAGATCCATTTGAGTTCCTGCGTGGTAACTTTATTTTTTAGTTCATACTGCTGCTGTTTATCCTGCTATCAAAATTTGACAAAACATTTAGTAAATGCTATAAAAATAATGCATATTTATTGTCTTGTCTATTGTCATTTTTGAGATGACTGGAAAAAATTGGACCAATTTGGTAATTGGTAAATATGCATATATCTACTAATATATCTACCTATATATGTATTAAGTAAATGTTAAGCCACAAAAAAAAAAAAAAAGAAACATAAAATGCAGTGAACTTGTTCATTGTCAATGAACATTTTAGGACATCATTCGATCATTGCATTAGTGCAGACATAAATATAGAAATGCTGTTAGATTAATGAAGAATTTCTATTGATAACCATTCAAAAATAAATATATAAATTAAATAAATAGCTGTTTATTCTGACAAAAAATCTTTCAAGGAATTTTGCATTTTGTTAAAATAATACATATAAAATACTTTTTTTAAATACTGCTTTTTAAAAATCTGAATAAATAGTGTCTAAAATTAAATTAATAATTCATGAATTACTAATTAATATATATATTTTAAATGTATATATTTAAATTAAACTATTAAATACAAGTATATTTAATTAAATGCTGGAATTCAATAGAATAGTATAGCAAAACAATTCTAATACTTTTTATAAAATATATTCATATAAATGTATTTCAAAAAACATTTTTGCATTTACATATAGTTAATTAAATGCAACTATTAAATACAATAATGCAGCAAAAATACATGTTATAAAATAGAAATATTGTCTAAAATATACTTTATTACATCCAAGAATTATTATATTTAATAAAATGCAAAAAATTAATTAAATGCTAGAATAAAATAGAATATTATCGCAAAACTATTTCTACAAATGTATTTTAAAAATCTGAATATATATTGTCTAAAATATATTTAATCACATTTTTGCATTTACATATATTTAAATGCAACTAATTTAATACAATAGTTCAGCAAAAAAAGACATTATACTAATGTATATATATACTGTATACATATGTATTTTAAAAATCAGAATATGTATTGTCTAAAATATACTTAATTACAAGCAAGAATTCATATATTTCATTAAATACAAACATTTCATTAAATTCAATAGAACAGTATAGCAAAACAAGTCTAATACATATTATAAATTATTTTAATATAAATGTGTTTTGAAAATCTAAATATCTAAATATTGTGTAATATATACTTAATTACACACAATATATATTATAAAATAAATGTATTTTGAAAACCAGAATATATAAATAGTCTAAAATATACCTAATTACATGCAAGAATTAAATATATTTAATTAAATGCGAAAAAACAATTCCAATACATATTACATAATATATTTATATAAATGTATTTTGAAAATCTGAATATACAAATATTGCCTAATATATACTTGGTTATATGCAAGAATTAAATGCTAGAATTAAATTGAATAGTATAGCAAAACAAGTCTAACACATGTTATAAAAAACACTAATATAAATGTATTTTTGAAAATCAGAATATATAAATATTAAATATTTAATAACATTTTTGCATTTACATATATTTAATTAGATGCAACTAATAACAACAATAGTGCAGCAAAAATACATATTATAAAATATGTTTATATATATATATATATATATATATATATATATATATATATATATATATATATGTATGTATTTTAGAATATATAAATATTGTCTAAAATATATTTAATTGCATGCAAGAATTAATATATTTAATTAAACGCTAGAATTAAATAGAACTGTATAGCAAAGCAATTCTAAAACATAAAATATATAAATGTATTATAAAATTTTAAATATATAAATAGTCTAAAATATACTTAACTACATGTAAAAAATAAATATATTTAATTATATGCAAAAATTGAATGCTAGAATTAAATAAAATAGTGTAACAAAACAAGTCTATTAAATATTATAAAATATATTCATATAAATGTATTGTACAAGTCTAAATATATAATGTAGTCTAACATACTTAATAAACAAGTCTAAAACATATTACAAAATATATATTTATATAAATGTATTTTGAAAATCTGAATATATAAATATTGTCCAAAAATATACTTAATTATATGCAAGAATGAAATATATTTAAATGCTAGAATTAAATAGATTAGTATAGCAAAACAATTCAAATACATATTATAAAATATATTTATATTAATGTATTTTATAAATTTTAATACATAAATATTCTCTAATATATACTTAATTACATGCTAGAATTATTAGATTTAATTAAATGCAAAATGAATTAAATACAAGAATTAAATAGAATAGTATAGCAAAACAATTCTTTTTAAAAATAGAATATATTTTTCTAAAATATACTTATTTACATGCAAGAATTAAATATATTTAATTAAATGCAAAGATGTAATTAAATGCTATAATGAAACAGAACAGTATAGCAAAGCAATTCTAAAACATAAAATATATAAATATATAAATGTGTTTTAAAAAATCTAAATGTATAAATATTGTCTAAAATATACTTAATTACATGTAAATTATATGCAAAAATTCAATTAAATGCTAGAAATAAATAGAATAGTATAGCAAAACAAGTCTATTACATATTATAAAATATATTAATATAAATGTATTGTACAAATCTAAATATATAAATATTGTCTAAAATATACTTGGTTATATGCAAGAATTAAATATACTTAATTAAATACAAGAATTGAATAGAATAGTATAGCAAAACAATTCTAATACTTATTATAAAATATATTAATATAGTTGTATTTTTAAATCAAAATAAATAAATACTGTCTAAAATATATTTAATTAATTCACTGGAAATAGCTCGACCATTTTTCTTGCCATTTCGAAGCTTTAAAAAACAAAACACGTTTGCTATTTAAAAAATGTACAATGTAGGGCTATGATTCACTCGAATAAAAAAATTAATAAAAAAAAACCAAGCAGAACAAATTTTTGTAAGTCATCTGTAAGTAAGTTCATTCTTAATTTTCCTAAATAAATGCAACTAAGAACGGATTCATATGAAATGCCTGTGAATCATTTATGTGTATGAATCATTCATAATGCCATTCATACATAAAGTCGCATTCAGTTTAGGACGATTAAGAATGAAGTTACAAATGACCCGCACAAATTTGTTCTGCTTGTGTTTCATGAATGATGCCCACTGTTTGGCCCACAAGAAAAGCTTTTCTGACTCATTTTGACCTTTTTAGGGTGCTGCACAGAAAATATGACTGAAGAACTGCCACTTAGCCAGGTTTAGGCCATTCACCAGTGCTATTTTATCCATTCCACGCACCGTAAAGATCGGTTTACGCCTGAGGAAGGGTCTTCGGAGGACGTTTTATCTACTCTGAAAGCACAAAATAACAACAGGACGTTTAGCTGCCACACGCTGAAGCCAAAGGGGAGCGTCTAATGCATCGGCCTCTGGATAACAACATATCAGAGAATGAAACACAATGTGGCACGGCGTTAGCCACACAATGGGCCGGACCAAACCCACGAAGACTCCTTTAGCTGAGGGATTAGCAGTGCAAATGAAAGCGTTTCTCTCGACCGTGGTGGTCTGCAGCCCCCGCAGACACTCTTCACTCACTGACTGCGCAGCCAGAGACCCGCTCATCCATCAGCGCTGATTCATCACGAGCCCTGACGCATCCAAGGGCGGCGACCGCGAAGAGGCGAGAAGACGCTACGCAAGGAGTCATACAAGAGGACGAGACTTCTGATGATTTAAAGTCAGAATTTAACCACATTCATAATC
>NC_133385.1:5718969-5773977 GCF_049309525.1 Garra rufa
AAACATATAAAATATATAAATGTATTTAAAATCTAAATATATAAATAGTCTAAAATATACTTAACTACATGTAAAAATTAAATATATTTTAATTATATGCAAAAATTTAATGCTAGAATTAAATAAAATAGTGTAACAAAACAAGTCTATTAAATATTATAAAATATATTCATATAAATGTATTGTACAAGTCTAAATATATAATGTAGTCTAACATACTTAATAAACAAGTCTAAAACATATTACAAAATATATATTTATATAAATGTATTTTGAAAATCTGAATATATAAATATTGTCCTAAAATATACTTAATTATATGCAAGAATGAAATATATTTAAATGCTAGAATTAAATAGATTAGTATAGCAAAACAATTCAAATACATATTATAAAATATATTTATATAATGTATTTTAGAAATTTTAATACATAAATATTCTCTAATATATACTTAATTACATGCAAGAATTAAATATATTTAATTAAATGCAAAGATGTAATTAAATGCTATAATGAAACAGAACAGTATAGCAAAGCAATTCTAAAACATAAAATATATAAATATATAAATGTGTTTTAAAAAATCTAAATATATAAATATTGTCTAAAATATACTTAATTACATGTAAATTATATGCAAAAATTCAATTAAATGCTAGAAATAAATAGAATAGTATAGCAAAACAAGTCTATTACATATTATAAAATATATTAATATAAATGTATTGTACAAATCTAAATATATAAATATTGTCTAAAATATACTTGGTTATATGCAAGAATTAAATATACTTAATTAAATACAAGAATTGAATAGAATAGTATAGCAAAACAATTCTAATACATATTATAAAATATATTAATATAGTTGTATTTTTAAATCAAAATAAATAAATATTGTCTAAAATATATTTAATTAATTCACTGGAAATAGCTTGACCATTTTTCTTGCCATTTCGAAGCTTTAAAAAACAAAACACGTTTGCTATTTAAAAAATGTACAATGTAGGGCTATGATTCACTCGAATAAAAAAATTAATAAAAAAAAAACAAGCAGAACAAATTATTGTAAGTCATCTGTAAGTAAGTTCATTCTTAATTTTCCTAAATAAATGCAACTAAGAACAGATTCATATGAAATGCCTGTGAATCATTTTTGTGTATGAATCATTCATAATGCCATTCATACATAAAGTCGCATTCAGTTTAGGACGATTGAGATGAAGTTACAAATGACCCGCACAAATTTGTTCTGCTTGTGTTTCATGAATGATGCCCACTGTTTGGCCCACGAGAAAAGCTTTTCTGACTCATTTGACCTTTTTAGGGTGCTGCACAGAAAATATGACTGAAGAACTGCCACTTAGCCAGGTTTAGGCCATTCACCATTGCTATTTTATCCATTCCACGCACCGTAAAGATCGGTTTACGCCTGAGGAAGGGTCTTCGGAGGACGTTTTATCTACTCTGAAAGCACAAAATAACAACAGGACGTTTAGCTGCCACACGCTGAAGCCAAAGGGGAGCGTCTAATGCATCGGCCTCTGGATAACAACATATCAGAGAATGAAACACAATGTGGCACGGCGTTAGCCACACAATGGGCCGGACCAAACCCACGAAGACTCCTTTAGCTGAGGGATTAGCAGTGCAAATGAAAGCGTTTCTCTCGACCGTGGTGGTCTGCAGCCCCCGCAGACACTCTTCACTCACTGACTGCGCAGCCAGAGACCCGCTCATCCATCAGCGCTGATTCATCACGAGCCCTGACGCATCCAAGGGCGGCGACCGCGAAGAGGCGAGAAGACGCTACGCAAGGAGTCATACAAGAGGACGAGACTTCTGATGATTTAAAGTCAGAATTTAACCACATTCATAATCTGTTCTACTTCAGAAATGTGATAAATGTATTAGACAAAACAAAAACAAACCGAACCAGTCAAAAAAGATTTTAATGCTTTTTAAAGTATTTTCTGCTCACCAAGCCTGCATTTGTTTGATTCAAAGTACAGCAAAAGCTGGAAAATTCTAAAAAAAATTTACTATTTAAAATAACTTCTTTTTATTTGAATATATTGCAAAATGTATAGTCAAGCCCGAAATTATTCATACCCCTGGCAAATTCTGACTTAAAGTTACTTTTATTCAACCAGCAAGTTTTTTTTTGACCGGAAATGACACAGGCTTCTCCCAAAAGATAATAAGACGATGTACAAGAGGCATCATTGTGGAAAAAAAATAAATATTTCTCAGCTTTTATTTACATTTGAACAAAAAGTGGCATGTCCAAAATTTTTCATACCCTTTGCAAACTGTCACAGTCTATGGGGAAATCCAAAGTTCTATACCACTCCAAATAGTCCAAGCTGTTCTAAAGCATCCTAATTACCCTGATTCATTGGGAACAGCTGTTTTAATCAACTCAACAGATGAAAAACAGAAGCTCTCTGCTGTTGGTTTGTGGACAGTCATGGCTAAGACAAAGGAGCTCACTGAGGACCTGCGGCTGCGCATTGTGGCTGCTCACGAGTCAGGAAAGGGCTGTAAGACCATATCTAAATGTTTTGAAGTTCCAGTGGCTACAGAGCAAAGTATTATTAAAAAATACAAGACGTTCCACACTGTGAAAAATCTCAGAGGACGTGGTCAGAAGCCAAAAGTGACACCTGTGCTGGCCAGGAGGATAGTGAGAGAGGTAAAAAATAATTCAAGGATCACCACCAAGACCATCCTGATGAATCTGGGCTCTGCTGGTGGCAACATCTCAAGGCAGACAGTCCAACAGACACTGAACACCTCTGGGTTACACAGACGCAGACCAAGGAGGACACCACTTCTCCAGATAAGGCACACAAAAGCCCACTTGGCCTTTGCAAATGCTCATCTGTCTTCTGTTTTATGGTCAGATGAAACAAAAATTGAATTGTTTGGCCACTATGATGTAGCCTTTATGTGGTGTAATAAAGGAGAAGCCCTCAACCCTAAGAACACCATCCCCACTGTCAAACATGGTGCTGGGAACCTAATCACAGTAAACAGCACCATGAAAAAAGGAGCAATACATCAAAATTCTCAACAACAACATCAGGCAGTCTGCAGAGAAACTTGGGTCTTGGGCACCAGTGGACATTTCAGCACCACAACGACCAAAACACACAGCAAAAGTGGTAAAGAAATGGTTAGCAGACAAAAACATTAACGTTTTGCAGTGGCCCAGCCCGAGTCCTGACTTAAATCCAATTGAGAATCTGTGGAGGGAGCTAAAGATCAGGGTGATGGCAAGGAGACCCTTCAACCTGAAAGAGTGGAGCTCATCGCTAAAGATGAATGGGCAAAATGAAAATAAAAGATGAGTAATATTTTTTCCACAATGATGCCTCTTGTACATCATCTTATTATCTTTTGGGAGAAGCCTGTGTCATTTCTGGTAAAAAAAAAAAACTTGCTGGTTGAATAAAAGTAACTTTAAGTCAGAATTTGCCAGGGGTATGAATAATTTCGGGCTTGACTGTATATATATATATATATATATATATATATATATATATATATATATATATATATATACTCTAACTACATATTCATAATTTAAGTAAAAAAATGTTAAAATGTAAGACAAAACTGTAACAAAATGTTAAAAAAAAAAAAATTATATATATATATATATATATATATATATATATATATATATATATATTACAAGTGTAATACTGCTTTAAATTGTTGTTTTTTCCAAAAACATTAAAAAGTTTGGTTTCATTTAATTTTTCTGAAAAAAAAAAAAAAAAAAAAAAAAAAAAAAAAATATATATATATATATATATATATATATATATATATATATATATATATATATATTTCCTACTTTACAGAAGACACCCACTAAAATGTCATTCAGTGTAACAATCTTGTCAGGCATATTTACAACAAAAATGAATTTATTAAGTATTAAAAGACGAAATACTGTAATTGTACATTTTTTAAATTTGCCCATTTGTCAGTGAGAATTTTTTACTCATTTAAAACACAATAAAATGTAACATGCTCCCGTATTCATTTATATATTTTAATATGCACAAGTCAAAATAAGCATGTTGTTTGAATTTTTACATAAATATTGTGTTACACTGAATGTAATGTACCAATGTAACAACCAAATTTGGACATTTTATTCTCCAAAAACGTATTTGAAACCTTAGATACTTTACTTACATTTAATGTGCTTTCTATGGACATAAAATCACTTGTAAATTTATACATACAATTATTTAAAATATGCATCAACAATAGTTATAAAAAAGTGTACCATCCTACCAAGACCTGTAGGAGGCGGCCTTAAGCGCTTCATAATGACAAGTGCTCGAATACATTATTGACAAATAGCTAGTTCTGGGTTGCAAGTATTTCAAATTCTCGGGCTGAATTCCCAGAATGCCACACCAGCAGAGTTTAACACCGGATAAACTGCACTTCAACTTTTAGCTATACACAATACAAGCGATCAATTGTAAAACATGACAGTGCGGTGGAGTTTTCAATGGAGGTACGACTGGAACAAACATTCCAGCTTCAGTCCGACGAAATGACCGCAATGATTCACTGCTAATTGAGCTTGAGACACCAAACCACACATGTGGCCTTTCAAAGAGAGCAAGTAAAAGTCATGTCCTCTTTCCAGTTGTTTAGGGCCGGCCGAATAACGCAGGCGTGCTTCCCAACAGCCCTCGTGCGGTGCGGCGTTGGGGGTGAGTTTACCGGGCGTCCCGGCGCAGATAAACTTTGGCATTTTGGCTATGTGGGCCGACTCCGCTGCCCTTTCCTGCATAACCCATCAGCTAGCATGTCATTATCCAATACTGTGGTCGAGCAACTCATTCCTCGCATTTGTCCCTAGTGTTAAACCTGCCCATTTTGGATCCTGTCATACATTTCCTCTCAGAGCTGGAGTGACCAGAAAACCAGAAATTGCACTGTTTACATGTAAACCTTCAATATCGCAACCCACGTAGCCATTGAGGATGACGAATGGCTCTTGGCATTGACTCCACTTTGTTTTGTGGCAAATGTGTACACGGATAACGTGCATTTAACTAAAGCTATTTGCAGTCTTCATGCTCTTTAATGGCATTTCGAAATGAGCGTGGGAACGCATTTGCGCAGCTTCATGGTTTGGAACGCCACCGCAGACACATTCAGCATTTACTTCTAAACAAAACAATGCTGGCTGATTTTAAGCTTCCTCAAACATTTTGTAAACTCCCTATAACTTTGCTTCTAGAAAACTTGATTGTGCATCCAATCTGAATTGCAACTGAATAATTCATAAAGCAACACAAGAACACATTGCATCCTAAACGTTGTGGCGAAAATAAGCTATTTTTGCACTTAAAAAAAAAAAAAACTTTTTTTTTAATTCATCAGAATGGTATGAAATTTGGTGAATTTTGTGGCACTAGCCATATGAACACACAAATAAATTGTAGAGATGATTAGAAAAGGCTAAATGGTTTTACGCAAAAAAGTCACACTTGTGATCTTTGAGGTCTAAACTCACCTGCATGAGAAATGAATGAAAAATATAAAAAATACAAAATAGCTATAATAAAGTAGTTAGAGCATTTTATGATGTCTACATATACATCCAAATGGAAAACCTATTAAAAATGATGAATTAAATCATTCTGCTTCTAAACGTCACCCTATTTCCCTTTATTAAGGAAAAACACATTATTTGATTCATTTTCCTTACATTCAGCATTTACTTCTAAACAAAACAATGCTGGGTGATTTTAAGCTTCCTCAAACATTTTGTAAACTCCCTATAACTTTGCTTCTAGACAACTTGATTGTGCATCCAATCTGAATTGCAACTGAATAATTCATAAAGCAACACAAGAACACATTGCATCCTAAACGTTGTGGCGAAAATAAGCTATTTTTGCACTTAAAAAAAAAACTGGAAAACAGTTTTTTTAATTCATCAGAATGGTATGAAATTTGGTGAATTTTGTGGCACTAGCCATATGAACACACAAATAAATTGTAGGGATGATTAGAAAAGGCTAAATGGTTTTATGCAAAAAAAGTCACACTTGTGATCTTTGTGGTCAAAACTCACCTGCATAAGAAATGAATGAAAAATATAAAAAATACAAAATAGCTATAATAAAGTAGTTAGAACATTTTATGATGTCTAAATATACATCCAAATGGAAAACCTAATAAAAATGATGAATTAAATCATTCTGCTTCTAAACGTCACCCTATTTCCCTTTATTAAGGAAAAACACATTATTTGATTCATTTTCCTTACATTCAGCATTTACTTCTAAACAAAACAATGCTGGGTGATTTTAAACTTCCTCAAACATTTTGTAAACTCCCTATAACTTTGCTTCTAGAAAACTTGATTGTGCATCCAATCTGAATTACAGCTGAATAATTCATAAAGCAACACAAGAACACATTGCATCCTAAACGTTGTGGCGAAAATAAGCTATTTTTGCACTTAAAAAAAACTGGAAAACAGTTTTTTTAATTCATCAGAATGGTATGAAATTTGGTGAATTTTGTGGCACTAGCCATATGAACACACAAATAAATTGTAGAGATGATTAGAAAAGGCTAAATGGTTTTACGCAAAAAAGTCACACTTGTGATCTTTGAGGTCTAAACTCACCTGCATGAGAAATGAATGAAAAAAATAAAAAATACAAAATAGCTATAATAAAGTAGTTAGAGCATTTTATGATGTCTAAATATACATCCAAATGGAAAACCTAATAAAAATGATGAATTAAATCATTCTGCTTCTAAACGTCACCCTATTTCCCTTTATTAAGGAAAAACACATTATTTGATTCATTTTCCTTACATTCAGCATTTACTTCTAAGCAAAACAATGCTGGGTGATTTTAAGCTTCCTCAAACATTTTGCAAAATCCCTATAACTTGCTTTGCTTCTAGACAACTTGATTGTGCATCCTTGCATTCTGAATTACAGCTGAATAATTCATAAAGCAACACAAGAACACATTGCATCCTAAACGTTGTTCGAAAATAAGCTATTTTTGCACTGCTAAAAAAACTGGAAAACATCATTTTTTTTAATTCATCAGAATGGTATGAAATTTGGTGAATTTTGTGGCACTAGCCATATGAACACACAAATAAATTGTAGAGATGATTAGAAAAGGCTAAATGGTTTTACGCAAAAAAGTCACACCTGTGATCTTTGTGGTCTAAACTCACCTGCATAAGAAATGAATGAAAAATAAAAAAAAATACAAAATAGCTATAATAAAGTAGTTAGAACATTTTATGATGTCTAAATATACATCCAAATGGAAAACCTAATAAAAATGATGAATTAAATCATTCTGCTTCTAAACGTCACCCTATTTCCCTTTATTAAGGAAAAACACATTATTTGATTCATTTTCCTTACATTCAGCATTTACTTCTAAACAAAACAATGCTGGGTGATTTTAAGCTTCCTCAAACATTTTGTAAACTCCCTATAACTTTGCTTCTAGACAACTTGATTGTGCATCCAATCTGAATTGCAACTGAATAATTCATAAAGCAACACAAGAACACATTGCATCCTAAACGTTGTGGCGAAAATAAGCTATTTTTGCACTTAAAAAAAACTGGAAAACAGCTTTTTTAATTCATCAGAATGGTATGAAATTTGGTGAATTTTGTGGCACTAGCCATATGAACACACAAATAAATTGTAGAGATGATTAGAAAAGGCTAAATGGTTTTACGCAAAAAAGTCACACTTGTGATCTTTGTGGTCTAAACTCACCTGCATGAGAAATGAATGAAAAATATAAAAAATACAAAATAGCTATAATAAAGTAGTTAGAACATTTTATGATGTCTAAATATACATCCAAATGGAAAACCAAATAAAAATGATGAATTAAATCATTCTGCTTCTAAACGTCACCCTATTTCGCTTTATTAAGGAAAAACACATTATTTGATTCATTTTCCTTACATTCAGCATTTACTTCTAAGCAAAACAATGCTGGGTGATTTTAAGCTTCCTCAAACATTTTGCAAAATCCCTATAACTTGCTTTGCTTCTAGACAACTTGATTGTGCATCCTTGCATTCTGAATTACAGCTGAATAATTCATAAAGCAACACAAGAACACATTGCATCCTAAACGTTGTTCGAAAATAAGCTATTTTTGCACTGCAAAAAAAAAACTGGAAAACATCATTTTTTTTAATTCATCAGAATGGTATGAAATTTGGTGAATTTTGTGGCACTAGCCATATGAACACACAAATAAATTGTAGGGATGATTAGAAAAGGCTAAATGGTTTTACGCAAAAAGTCACACTTGTGATCTTTGTGGTCAAAACTCACCTGCATAAGAAATTAATGGAAAATATAAAAAATACAAAATACAAATCAGCTAGAATAAGTAGTTTTAACATTCTATGATGTCTAAATATACATCCAAATGCAAAACCTAATAAAAATCTATTAATTAATTAAATCCGCTTTTAAATGTCTCCTTGTAAACACATTTGATTGATTTTCATTACATCCTTCCTCAATTTTTTAACTTACACGCTAATTGGGAAGTACAAGTGGCTACCTCTGAAACACTTTTATGATTTAAAAGATTAAAAAATATAGATTTTTTAATATTTTATTAGTTCATATAGAAAACAAATAGTGCATAACATTTTCTAGTACCATGAAATCCCCTCAAAATACAAAACATTAGAGAATTAACATCAGCGTAACTAGAGCTGTCACTAACGATTATATCGATAATCGAGTAATCGGTCGATTGTTCTGAAAAAACTGACCTAAGCAAACAATAGCCTTTAAAATGATTTAAAACACATAGAAAATACCAATAAAGGCAAAAAATAATTAGTTCAGATAAAGCATATCATATGGTTTCTTTGAACAAAACTGTTTTATGATGTCTAAATATACATCCAAACGCAAAACCTAATAAAAATGTATTAATTAAATCTGCTTCTAAATGTCTCCTTAGTAAACACATTATTTCATTGATTTTTATTACATGCTTCTTAAATTTTCAACAATATTTGTTGTAAAAAATACAACCCTATGCCTGACGATTGTTTTTACACTTTACAGCATAATATAATTCTTGTGTAATATTGACAACATTTAACTTAAATGTACACTTAATCTTTAATGTTTGGCCATTTCTTTAAGACAGAAATGCTACAGCCACAGTCATTTCTGGAATATGTGGACATCAAAACATGAGGGTTTGAGCTTTTATTTTGAAAGCACGTTGAACAGTTAGCATATTCAGAAAGATATTGATGTATTCTTACTAATTAAATGATGAAATTGTGCTTATTGCGTTCCCAGATGAAAGCTATAATAAACCCAAACTCACAGCAATATGCACACATGTAAATGATAACTGTTTGTGTGGAGCAGCATTTACGTGTGTAAATAAAGAGCATATATTTATTTAATTCAATCGTAGCGTTTGTGAATTCACAATAGTATTATGCTTTATTATGATTTTAAATTGTTTAATATTTCATGCAGCATTAGAAAACGGTCTATAAACGCATTTCATGGATTTTTAATAATCGAGTACTCAATTTGAATTGAAGAATCGTGACATTGCATTAAAATTAAAACTGCTAAGCTCTTGACCTCTTAAGACCACGATTTGTATTTTTTATTTACTTTATAAGGTCAGGACTGCTAACGTCACCTTTCTCTAGTCGAGCAAAAGGTAAAAAGGTGACAGTTAAAAGTCACAATTTGACCTTTTTTTTTTTACAAGGTCCAGCTGTTATGTCGTGTCATAGCTGGCCGCAGAAATATTTGCCGAGTTTTTAGCCCTTTTCCTCTCGTAATCGTTGACCATGCTGTGGTTTGAAAAGGCTGATGTGGTCCGATATCAACATCAAGTGACATTTCACTTCACCAGCAAAATGCTTTACTTGAATTAAGAGTGTATCATATTGGTCCATGGTGCTTTTATACATTACGCAGGCATAAACCACATAAATGTCATTTAAGGCCATAATATATATGTGATTTGCTCATTATGATGCCTTTAAGCTCTGAAATCAAAACCGGTCCCGCTTTGCCAACCTAAATATGTGAAAGGAAATTTTTTCCCCCTTCAGATGAACTCGGTCTTTCTATCTTCAGAGGAGTGAGTGAATCTACTTTTGTGATAATAAGAAATAAGAAATTTACTTTTATGAAATATTTGCTAAATAAAATTAAACTGCATGTTTCTTTGATAGATTAAACTTCCATCACAGGAATATAAGGAATAGTTCAACCAAAAGTTAATATGTTGACATTTACTCACCCTCATGTCATGTCTGAGATTCTCATTTCTATAATAGTAAGTAGAAGATGATATATAATCCTGAAAAAGGACAAAAACATCACTAAATTATTATGAAACTAGTGCAAGTGACTCCTGTATTGAATTAAAGAGTCATTTGAAGTCAAATGAACTGAAATCCCTTGTTTACTTACAATCCACCCGCCTGGAGGCTAATGATTTATTTTTTCCTGTGAGTTACATGATCACAGCAACTTTGAAAATGATACTTTATAGTATTTAATTTTTAGTTTAACTATTCCTGTTAACATAATTTGTTTGTTGAAAACAGACAAGCGTGGGCTTCTTAGTTTAAAAGCATTAGCCGTTGGGGTGATGAAACGAAGCTTTTCGCGATTCTGAATCAATTGAATCAACTGCAAAATGATTCACTGTTTTGAAGCACAACTCATAACGAGAGCTGCTGGTTAAAACTGTGTAAATGCAACGGAAACAGCTCGAAAGTGTGTAAACACCTTTTACAAACTAATTAGGAATGTTTTATGAAGTATAACATATTAAAAGTAATATATAAATCTTTAAATCGTAATAATTTGTATTCTTTTATCGCTTGTTTTGTGTTTTAACATAATTTGTTTGTTTAAAACAAACAAGTGTGAGAAGCTTGTTAGTTTAAAAGCATTAGCCGTTGTGATGGACGAAACGAAGCTTTTCGTGATTCTGAATCAATTGAATCAACTGCAAAATGATTCACTGTTTTAAATCGCTCGAAACATTGCGCAATGGCGACAACTGCTGGTCAAAACAGTGTAGATGCCATGGAAACAGCTCGAAAATGCGTAAACACACCTTTTACAAACTAATTACGAATGTTTTATGAAATATAACAAATTAAATGTAACATATAAATCTTTAAATAGTAATAATTTGTATTCTTCTATCACTTGTTTTGTGTTTTTAACATAATCTGTTTGTTAAAAACAAACAAGCGTGGGAAGCTTCTTAGTTTAAAAGCATTAGCCGTTGTGATGGATGAAACTTTTCGCGATTCTGAATCAATTGAATCAACTGCAAAATGATTCACTGTTTTTAAGCACATCTCATGGCGACAACTTCTGGTGAAAACAGTGTGAATGCAACGAAAACAGCGCGTAAACACCTTTTACAAACTAATTACGAATATTTTATGAATTTTAACACGTACAAATCTTTAAATAGTAATAATTTGTATTCTTCTATGGCTTGTTTTGTGTTTTTAACAATTTGTTAAAAACAAACAAGCGTAGAAAGCTTGTTAGTTTAAAAGCATTAGCCGTTGTGACGGAGGAAACTAAGCTTTTCGTGATTCTGAATCAATTGAATCAACCGCAAAATGATTCACTGTTTTGAAGGACAACTGCTGGTCAAAACGGTGTAGATGCAACGGAAACTAAACCAAAACTTACCTGAGATCACTGCAACGAAGCTGTTTTGCTGAAATCACGTGACTTGGCCAGTTTGATACCTGCTTCGAACCACTAAATGGAAACAAAGGATTCGCAAATTAATTTACAAGATTACAAGATGAATTTACAGCCTTTTGTGTCATTTTACGTAAAACAAATAAAGACCAAATACAGCTCAACTTGCTAATGTCACTGAAGCCTAAGGCTGCTGACAGCCTTCACAAACCCAGCGTTTCTGTCTCCTATTCACTTTCAGAAGATGTTCCAGCGTTCTTGGCTCATTTGAAAGATCCTCGCTGTAGTCTGCCAGGCCTGTAACGGAGGATGTCTCGCTGTTTTCTTTGTTTCTGTAACAATGAGCGTCGCATCCATCATTTAGCTTTAGTATGTGCTGCTCCTTTGAGTCGCTGTATAATGGCCGTGAATTATTCTTATTTTCATAAACTTTGTGTCTGTTATGTTACCACCACTTATTAGAGGCCCAGACATAATTATGACAATGTTTTGTCTCTATAAATGACAAAAGATCCATAATTTTAAACTTCAGAGCATGCTTCAAAGCCAAAACCATTAACTAAGGACAGACACAAGTATGCGAATGCAGATGTTAACGCTTGGCCATCGCAGTGCATAGTTTAGCTTATGTTTTAGGTTACTGTACTCAAGTTTCTTTGAAATGTCTGTGCAAACTGTTGCTCCGCCATGACAGTAGTTGTTCTGAAAGAGAAAAAGACACTTTATAGCACCAATAAAATGTTAGCCCTATTTCTAAAAATCACCCATTTTTAACCAAGTCACATTGTATGAATTTATACAAAATCACCACTTTGTTAAGTTTTCTCTTTCAATTTTTTGCTGAAAACCAACTTTACTTGTAAGGTACAACCTCACATGGACAAAAAAACAAACAAAACAAAACAGATATTTATCTAGTGTATTTCTATGTACGAAAGTGGCCCAGATCGGAATCAAAAAGACACTTTATTCTAATATTCACTACTGCACCACTTGCAATGCATACTTTTCTTTTTGTCGTGTGAAAATTGAAAATTGATGACTAGTTCTTAAAAGTTTGTCTTTCAATCTTTTTCATAAGATCTGCTTAAACCTCACTGATAGCTTGGTTTTTGGTGGACCTTCATATACTTTTATTTTTATTTTTTAAATTGTACATGTCTGTACACACCACATATTAGATATTCATACGAAATTGCCATCTCAGAAAATTGTTGATTTTTTTCCTGAAATTCTTGCCAATTAACAATGTTTCTGAACTTTTTAGTCTTTATAGTCAATTAAAATGTCAAATTCAATGTGACTTTTGTATGCTTTCATACTATAAACATCCGATTTAAGGGAAAAAATTGATTTTGGATCATTTAGCTATGGTGTATTACCCTATTTTTCTGACTGTATTTTGTTGTCTACAGGTGTGGTCAGACAGGTGAAGCCGCTGGTTGGTCCTTTGAGCACCGTACTGAAGCTGGCCATGAACTACGTCACAAACGGAGTCGTTTCTCACCGAAACATCATCAACGTTCATATCTACGTGTCCGAGTTCTGGTTTTAAAAGCATCAACATCAACCATTCTGTTTGAGTATTTTAGGTGTCCATTTATAAATCACAAAAACACTGTCATTAGGATGCATCTAATGCACTCTGGTTCTCCAGTTTAAATATCTTCAGATTTCAAAGATGAATTTACTTGAGACGCTCAAGATATTTTAAGATGTGTTTTCAAAGGCTGCATCTTCAGCATAAGTGCATTTTGCATCTGCACTAGCAGATTTTGTCAAAAGAAAGACATAATTTACTTAAAGGTGCCATAGAATGGAAAACTGTGTTTACCTGGGCATAGTTGAATAATAACAGTTCAGTACATAGACATACCATGAGTCTCAAACACCACCATTTCCTCCTCCTTATATAAATCTGGTGTTTGCAAAAGACCACTGAAAAATCAGTCAATTCCAACATAAAACCGGGTATTACGCACATGCGATCACAATAGTGAGAGGAAAATGTGACGGATTCAAAACGGCAGATTCAACAAACCGCATATTAAAAGCGGCTAGAGCTCCGTAATTAAATATATATTTCCTCCATGTGCCAGCTATTGAGATGAGCAGCTCTGTGAAACAGCCAATCAGAGCAGAGCTCATCATTAATATTCATAAACCTTCCAAATAAGGCAATAACAGAGCATTTCATTCTAGGGACAAATCCTAGGGTTGCAAATGGACCTGTAAAACCGTTTCTGGAGATTTTTTGCCCTTTCCTATGCCATATACCTCCTATGTAGATATCAGAGAACAATTTAAAATATTGTTTCAATGCATTCTATGGCACCTTTAATTAAACTGAAGACGTACTCTTGAAAAATCTTAACGCAGTGTTGCTTTTGAAGTAAATTAATTAACTGTTTTAAGAATTTTTAGATATTTTAATCGGAAAATTTGCTTTTTGGCAGTGCAATTCGCTAATTTAGGCAAACTAACGACATCAATTACTCACCTTTTTGTCGTCTACTTGACTGTCGTTCTTCTGTGGAAAACAATACAAGATATTTAGCACAATTTTTGGTATCACATAAAGGGTGAATGTATAAGTATTCTAATTTTGCGATAAACTAATAATGTTTATACAATTAATTGTGTGAAATCTCTAAATGGACACCTAAAATGACAAAATGCTTTACGAAACTAAAGTTTTACAAGAGGCACATGTCACACTAGGACAGACGAGAACGTTGCATGATGGGAGCGATGCCGTGCTTTAGACGCCACCGTGTTTTTGGTGGAATAAACATCATTTGCTGCTCTGAATTTAATTGTAGAATGTAAAAGCATGTTTTTACTTATTTCCCACTGGTTTCTTGAAGGGTTGATGCGAGTTCATCCTTCATAGGGCTGAAAGAAAGACAAATCAATATGGAGTTGACGACTCGACACTGATTGTATGCTTGTGTAGACACACTTTGCATTGCTTAATGTATTGTATGTATCACCGACTGTGTCATTAAAAACTATTTTTAGATTTCTACTCCTTTTTTTGTCAAAGTCTGCTGTCTACATTGAGTGAATGGCTGCTCAAAAAATACAATTTTGCTGAAAAATGAACAAATTACTTAAATTTAGCATTACATCACTTGTTCACCAATGGATATGAATGGGTGCAGTCCAAACAGCTGATAAAAACATCACAATAGTTCACAAGTAATCCACACCAGTCCAGTCCATCAATTAACGTCTTGAGAAGCCAAAAGCTGCGTGTTTGTAAGAAACAAATACATCCTTAGGGCAGTTTTCAACTTCAAATTGTTGCTTTCAGCTAAAATACGAGTCAATAATAAGCTTGTCTGAATCAGGAGAGAAATCTGCACAGCTGAAGTACCGTTTACAAGCCAAAAAAAGTCTAAACAAATACGTGGTTGGATTTTGATATGAGAGGACAATAGAAGGAGGAAGCGTTATTATGGATTATGGACTCTTATTCAGTGTTAATTTCGTTGACGAATAATTTGTCAGCATTTTTTCACAGATGAAAATAAAACTGTAACAAAACGAAAACTTGTTTTGAATGACAAAAAACTATGCCGAAAATCTACGGACTTTTTTGTAAACGAATAAAAACTAAATAAAATGTTTGGGAGGGACGATTTGGAAAGAGATTCATTCAGAACGAATCCGCTGCATGTTTAGGTGGTTACAGTGCCGACGATTCAATGCATCGATTCGTCTGCAAGAGTATCGATTAATGTGTTTATTTTGCCGCCTGTTTGTTCACTTGTCTATTTTTAGCATCCGTTCCGACCTTTCTTTTACTGTATATGGCTCCGACGTATTAAGCGTACTACCTACTCCTAAGCTGCGGGTGGCGCTAACCTCATTATTGTCTTCTTCACACGCGTTACTTTCGTTTCACAGTCTATCTATGTTGTTCATGTTCACACACCTCATGTTGTCAAGAGCGATGATTTTGAACTGATTTTGTGGAGTAGTATTCTATTTGCAGTTCATCTACTGCAGAGGATGTGTGACCATTACCTCTTAATAAGATGCAAATTGTATCTTCAAAATGTAACCAATTTTGTATGAAAGAAACTTTTTTAAAACCGCGAATAGGCTAATTGGCCATAGTAGACCTGCACTATAAGCATTAGACTTTTTTTTGTTGTTGTTCTTATTACAATTTATCTGATTGTACTTTGTAGATGCAGTATATTTGCTGTTCTATTTGCAGTGCATTGAGCACAACTGCTTTAGTGTAACATACACATTATGTGAATAGAATACTGTTTCTGTATTCTCAATAAAAGGCAAATTATTTACTATTTTTGTTGATTTATTTGAAACTTAATAGATATCATGTAAAAATATCTAGTATTGAATCGAATCGCATCGTATCACAGGGAATTCTGAAGTATCGAAAATAATCGAATCGTTGGCTTAAGAAATCGGTATCGTATCGAATCGTCTTGAAGGCTCCGATTTACACCCCTAACCCAAACAGAACATTATTTACAATAAAGGATAGCATTAAAATACGTATTAATGCATATCAATTGAAAATGGATAATTTATTGGAAAACATGCTTATTTTATACTACAATTTTGCAGTATTTTAGTTCAGTTTGGTTAAAATGATATAAAAACAAATCACCCTATGAGTCATTTCAAAGCAAATACAAAAATACCGAGATATATCGCCAATATATTATTTTTCATCTTCCAGCCTTATAAACTCATCATTAGTTTGTACTGGAATACATTTGTAGAGTAACCTTCCCATCTCTGGGAAAAATATGTACGAAACTCGAAAAGCCCCCGTGTAGAATTAGGTGCCCTGGTAAAAATGAGTAATTCAATTATTTCACAAGCTTATAATTTGACCATAATTTGCTCGGGTTGATTCAAATCATTAGTAAATCAAACTTTCCATGTAACTTGGCTCGTCCGACTTCAGAAATGAAAGGCCGCTGGTTTTTGCGTACTGGTCAATTTAAGACCTAAAGGCATGCCAGTGAAAGCCAATCATTCCCACAATCCTCTTGTTCGACTCGCTACGGTCATGCCATGCATTGATAGATCGAACTAAGTGCTGCTCGTTCCTCGGCAGTGGAAACTTGGTCGCAGCGCTCGGAGGGACCGGGTGAATGGAGCCGTTTATGACCGCATCCCTTTTAGCGCGCGGTCGCTGAACCGAGACTGTCTTTCCTCAACGTCAGGGGACTGAAGCGGGCGGCCCGAGCTCATTTCAGCAGATGGAGAGACGAGTCTCAGCCGTAGCTCGCTCATGACCGCTGTGGTCGAGAGCAGCCGCCACCGAGCGGCTTTTACAAAGACAATGGAACAGTGAGGGAATCATTTATCATGGTTTAACGTTCCTCTTCTGTGCGCCGACTGAGGTTTACCCCTGCGACGTCACAATACGCACTTTGAAGACTGAAAAACTGCCCTGAAATCATTCACGCATGAAACGATAAGCGATAAAATGCCATTATACGACAAAGACAAGCACAATATGAAACTTTATGAGACTTGAAAACATAGTGAGCGGTTCCAATAATTCTCCTAAGATTCTCATTTTTCAACGCAGAAGTAAGCCGTTTTCTGTGAATGTGGCCGCTGTAAATCATGAGGAGAATAAGTAAATGGTGCAGTGTGTTGATAATTAACATAATACATTAAAATAACATAATACACACTAGTTTGCAATATCAAGCAGCAGAATGAGCGGTTTTGTACAGATAAAAATAGCTGGACGCAGATGAGACCGGAAGCCTTGCACATTACATTTACAAACGCCCGCTTCCGCTCTCACACCAGAAAAAAACTATGCCACAATGCATCACGTAGAGCTCAGTAACAGAGAAAATATCCAAAATGGTGGAAAAAGTGATGTAAATCAATAAAAATATAAATTTACATTTGAGTAAATATTAAATATAATTATTTTTGACTAATTTAAAACTTAAAAACTGTATGAAAATCATTAATGCATGAACTGCCCAAAGTGAAAGCAATTTATTAAAAAAAAAAAAAAAAATCGATGAGACTTTAAAAAAGATAAAAAGTTAACAGGGTTCGTACAGATACTGTAAAATGAAATTGCAGGACTTTTAATGACATTTCAAGCACTACTTGATTTTTCACGGACTTCATTTAAAGATCTCACTTATCGAACAATGTCTTATATTTTAAATTCTAAAAGAGACATAGATAAATAAAAATAAACTAATAAAAATGAGCAAAACTAAAGTGAAGCACATGGAAAGTATTACAAAGTATACTACACTTTTGCTAATTAAAAGTAAAACCACTGTTAATTTTCATAAAGGATTCGTATTTGTGTATACCTTTTCTTTTTTCTGTGTTTTTATTGCAGTACTGCATTAATGGTTTGATGTTTTCTACTGTTTAAGAAAAAAAAAATCTGAAAAAAAAAAAAAAAGATTGGTGAAATCACTCCGAAATCCTGATTTGAAACAAAAGATTAAATGAATGAAGTCCCGATCTGAATTTGATTGAAATCGTGTATCGCGAATCATTTTATTTGAATCATTCAATCTAATCTAAATCAAATGAGTCGCAATACGTGCTCCGAAGTCCCGGCCTGAATCAAATGATTCATGATACGTGAAGTTCCAATCTAAATAAAATGATTCACAAAACCCAATTTGAAGTCCAGATCTGAAACAAATGATTCGCAAACCCGCACCGAAGTTCCAATCTGAATCAAATGATTCATACTCTAAATTTGATTTAGATCGGTTCTTCAAATCGTGTATCGTGAATCATTTGATTTGAATCATTCAGTTCGCTAAATGATTCACAACCCCGTTCCAATCTAAATCAAATGATTCGCAAGTTGAAGTCCCGATCTGAAACAAATGATTTGCAAAACCACACAGAAGTCCTGATCTGAGTCAAATGATTCGCAATCCACACTCCAAAGTTTCAATCTAAAGCTAAAAGATTTGTGATCCACATTCTGAAGACCTGATTTAAATTTGATTTAGATAGGGGCTTCAAATCGTGTATCATGAATCATTTGATTTGAATCATTCAATATGCTAAATGATTCACAAACCCGTTCCAATCTTAATCAAATGATTTGCGAAACACAATTTGAAGTCCCGATCTGAATCAAATGATTTGCAATCCACACTCCGAAGTTTCAATCCAAAGCAAAAGATATGTGATCCACACTCTGAAGTCCTGATCTGAATTTGATTTAGATTGGGTCCTCAAATCGTGTATCATGAATTATTTGATTTAAATAATTCAATTCGCTAAATGATTCACAAACCCGTTCCAATCTTAATCAAAGGATTCGCTATACGCACTCCGAAGTCCTGACCTGAATCAAATGATTCACGATACGTGAAGTTCCAATCTAAATCAAATGATTTGCGAAATGTAATTTGAAGTCCCGATCTGAATCAAATGATTTGCAATCCACACTCCGAAGTTTCAATCCAAAGCAAAAGATGTGTGATCCACACTCTGAAGTCCTGATCTAAATTTGATTTAGATTGGGTCTTCAAATCGTGTATCACGAATTATTTGATTTGAATCATTCAATTCGCTAAATGATTCACAAACCCGTTCCGATCTAAATCAAAGGATTTGCGATACATGAAATTCCAATCTAAAAATCAAATGATTTGCGAAATGTAATTTGAAGTCCTGATCTGAATCAAATGATTTACAATCCACACTCCGAAGTTTCAATCTAAAGAAAAAAAAATAGTGATCCACACTCTGAAGTCCTGATCTAAATTTGTTTTACATCGGGACTTCAAATCATGTATCACGAATCATTTGATTTGAATCATTTAATTCGCTAAATGATTCACAAACCCATTCCAATCTAAATCAAATGATTTGCAAAATGCAATTTGAAGTTCTGATCTGAATTAAATGATTCACGATACGTGAAGTTCCAATCTAAATCAAATGATTTACGAAATGTAATTTGAAGTCCCGATCTAAATCAAAGGATTCGCGATACGCACTCCAAAGTCCTGACCTGAATTAAATGATTCACGATACGTGAAATTCCAATCTAAATCAAATGATTTACGAAATGTAATTTGAAGTCCCGATTTGAATCAAATGATTTACAATCAACACTCCGAAGTTTCAATCTAAAGAAAAAAAATTGTGATCCACAATCTGAAGTCCTGATCTAAATTTGATTTACAACGGGACTTCAAATTGTGTATCACGAATCATTTGATTTGAATCATTTAATTCGCTAAATGATTCACAAACCCATTCCAATCTAAATCAAATGATTTGCAAAATGCAATTTGAAGTTCTGATCTGAATTAAATGATTTACGATACGTGAAGTTACAATCTAAATCAATTGATTCACGAAACGCAGTTTGAAGTCCCAATCTGAATCAAATGATTCGCAATCCACACTCCGAAGTTTCAATCCAAAGCAAAAGATTTGTGATCCACACTCTGAAGTCCTGATCTGAATTTGATTTAGATTGGGTCTTCAAATCGTGTATCACGAATTATTTGATTTGAATCATTCAATTTGCTAAATGATTCACAAACCCGGGGTCCGTTCTTCGTACCTCGCTCACTACATCCAAGATCAAATGACACATCCAAGATCAAATCATCGCGCTAACTATGAGCTCGCTATTCCGGTTCTCCGAACGCACCTGTTGTTGATGATTAGTATAGCTGGATGAAGTTATTTGAGATCACTGGGTGGCTTAAAAGGGGCTACGTATCGATAGTAGAAACATTGATCGGCAACTCTTTGATTGGTCGGCGAACATGACGAAGGAGCGCGCTCAGTATTTTTCTGCAGCAGAGCAAGAACTCTTGATTGAGGGATTTCAGGAGTTTCAGAGTTTAATTAAAACGCAAGGGAAAACTGCAAATGCTGGAAAAGCAAGGAGAGAGGGCTGGCAAAAAGTAGTGAACAAATTAAATGCGTTAATGCTGCCCATGTTACATGTTTTTCCCTTGATATGTTATTTTATTTATATATATATATTTTTATACACTAGCATTTAAATGTTTGGGGTCAGAAAGACTTGTAATAGTCTTTAAAGAAGTCTCTTCGACTCATCAAGACTGCATTTATTTGATTAAAACAATAATATTGCAAATTGTTTTTACAATATAAAATAATGTTGTTGTTTTTTTTTTTAACATACTTTAAAATAGAATTTATTCCTGTGATGAAAAGCTGAATTTTCATCAGCTGTTACTCCAGTCTTCAGTGTCACATGATCCTTCAGAAATCATTCTAATATGCTGATTTATCATTAGAATGATCAATGTTGAATAATATCAACAGTTGTGCTGCAAATATTTTTTGGAACCTATGATTTTTTTTTTTTTTCTTCAGGATTCTTTCATGAATAACAAGTTTAAAAAGTACTGTGTTTATTTAAAAATATATATTTTTTTATAACAATGTAAATTATTTATTATTAACTTTTAATATTTTTTTTATTATTGAACTAATACATCCTTGGTGAATAAAAGTATTAATTTCTTTAAAAAAAGTACTAACCCCAAACTTTTGAACGGTAGTATACATATATATAAATATAATGAGTGTGTGTGTGTGTGTGTGTGTGTGTGTGTGTGTGTGTGTGTGTGTGTGTGTGTGTAGCTGTGGTCATCATTCGTGTGTGAATCGTCGTAATTATTTTCTACACTTTCTTGCAAAATACTTTTCTTTTTCCACGTGAGTCAGTCCGTGTCAGTCGTGCTCTTTAACCAATCAGATGTAACCTCGCCATTTCAACCAATCATAACCTGTCAGGAGCGCAGCCTAAATCCTGTTTACATGAGATAAACCTGCTCCAGAGCAGGTTTAAGCTTGCGCACCTGTTGCTATGACAGCAAGTCCAGGATGAGCTTCGAAGAACCGAACGATCCAAGATCACGCAAAATCGTCAACAATCAAATCCAGCTAACTTAGTTAGCGAGGTACGAAGAACGGACCCCCGTTCCGATCTAAATCAAAGGATTCGCTATACGCACTCCGAAGTCCTGACCTGAATCAAATGATTCACGATACGTGAAGTTCCAATCTAAATCAAATGATTTACGAAATGTAATTTGAAGTCCCGATCTGAATCAAATGATTTGCAATCCACACTCCGAAGTTTCAATCCAAAGCAAAAGATGTGTGATCCACACTCTGAAGTCCTGATCTGAATGTGATTTAGATTGGGTCTTCAAATCGTGTATCACGAATTATTTGATTTGAATCATTCAATTCGCTAAATGATTCACAAACCCATTCCAATCTAAATCAAATGATTTGCAAAATGCAATTTGAAGTTCTGATCTGAATTAAATGATTCACGATACGTGAAATTCCAATCTAAATCAAATGATTTGCGAAATGTAATTTGAAGTCCCGATCTGAATCAAATGATTTGCAATCCACACTCCGAAGTTTCAATCCAAAGCAAAAGATGTGTGATCCACACTCTGAAGTCCTGATCTGAATGTGATTTAGATTGGGTCTTCAAATCGTGTATCACGAATTATTTGATTTGAATCATTCAATTCGCTAAATGATTCACAAACCCGTTCCGATCTAAATCAAAGGATTTGCGATACGTGAAATTCCAATCTAAAAATCAAATGATTTGCGAAATGTAATTTGAAGTCCCGATCTGAATCAAATGATTCGCAATCCACACTCCGAAGTTTCAATCTAAAGAAAAAAAAATTGTGATCCACACTCTGAAGTCCTGATCTAAATTTGATTTACATCGGGACTTCAAATCGTGTATCACGAATCATTTGATTTGAATCATTTAATTCACTAAATGATTCACAAACCCATTCCAATCTAAATCAAATGATTTGCAAAATGCAATTTGAAGTTCTGATCTGAATTAAATGATTCACGATACGTGAAGTTACAATCTAAATCAATTGATTCACAAAACGCAGTTTGAAGTCCCGATCTGAATCAAATGATTCGCAATCCACACTCCGAAGTTTCAATCCAAAGCAAAAGATTTGCACACTCTGAAGTCCTGATCTGAATTTGATTTAGATTGTGACTGCAAATCAATATGATTCACAAACCTGTTCTGATCTAAACCAAATGATTCACAATCCACGCTCTGAAGTTCTAATCTGAATTTGATTTAGATCAGGAGTTAAAATCGCGTATCACAAATCACGATACAACATTCTAGTAACTTGATAATCATGCTAGAAACATGTTAGCAACATGCTAGTAACTTGTTAATTATGCTAACAAGAAGTTAGTGAACTGCTAATCATGTTAGAAACATGTTAGCAACATGCTAGTAACTTGCTAATTATGCTAACAAGAAGTTAGTGACTTGATAATCATGCTAGAAACACGTTAGCAACATGTTAGTAACTTGCTAATTATGCTAACAAGAAGTTAGTGACTTGCTAATCATGTTAGAAACAAGTTAGCAAAATGCTAGTAACTTTCTAATAATGCTAAGTACATGCTAGTAACTTGCTGAACATGTCAGAAACATGCTAGCAACATGCTAGTAACTTGTTAATTGTGCTAGTAACTTGTTAATTATGCTAACAACATACTGATTATGTTAGAAACATGCTAGCAACATGTTAGTAACTTGCTAATCATGCTAGAAATGCTAACAACATGTTAATCATGCTAGAATCAGGCTAGTAACTTGCTTATCGTGCTAGAAACATTCTAGCAACATGCTAGTAACTTGCCAATTAATGTCAACAACTAGAAACAATCTTTGAAACGCCTCTCGGGCATACAAGTGCAGCTCCTATCTCTTTGAATGGGGAAACATCAATTTCTCCAAAACTGTTTGCCAAACTTACGATTAAATTTCATATTTGAAATCTCCAAAGAAATCCAACAAGAACTGCCTCATAAATATAGTTCCTTGTGCTTTAATAGTGTTAAAAAACGCCTATTTTTCCGGCTGGATGAGCCAGTGCGCATGCGCAGTACTGAACGCACATCTTAGAGCGCCGACTGTTTCTATAGCAACCGGAACTTCTCACGGTAGCTGCAGTGACGCGCTGACTTTACTAATCAACGATTGGCTCTTTCACTAAGAAGGCGGAGCTTCGCGGCCATGATGACCCATTAAAAACTACACGAGTGACATGTCTTTGGTATTCTATAGTCTTTGGTAACACCCTACCCTGCTGAAAAAAACAGCATATGCTGGTTAGGTATGTTTTGGTGCTGGGATGCTGGTTTTAGCTGGTTTATGCTGGTCCTTTGCTGGTTTATGCTGGTCCCTTGCTGGTTTTTGCTGGTTTATGCTGGTCCTTTGCTGGTTTATGCTGGTCATGTTGCTGGTTTTAGCTGGTTTATGCTGGTCCTTTGCTGGTTTATGCTGGTCATGTTGCTGGTTTTAGCTGGTTTATGCTGGTCCTTTGCTGGCCATGTTGCTGGTTTTTGCTGGTTTATGCTGGTCATGTTGCTGGTTTTAGCTGGTTTATGCTGGTCCCTTGCTGGTTTTAGCTGGTTTATGCTGGTCCTTTGCTGGTTTATGCTGGTCCCTTGCTGGTTTTTGCTGGCTTATGCTGGTCCTTTGCTGGTTTATGCTGGTCCTTTGCTGGTTTATGCTGGTCCCTTGCTGGTCATGTTGCTGGTTTTAGCTGGTTTATGCTGGTCCTTTGCTGGTTTATGCTGGTCCCTTGCTGGTTTTTGCTGGTTTATGCTGGTCCTTTGCTGGTTTATGCTGGTCCTTGACCAGCAACATGACCAGCATAAACCAGCAAAGGACCAGCATTAACCAGCTAAAACCAGCATCCAGCACCAAAACATACCTAACCAGCATATGCTGGTTTTTTCAGCAGGGTAGCAACCAGCCTGAGTACCACCTATTGTACCATAGCAACTTAACCCTCTGGTGCTCTTCGGTCACTTCTGACCGAAAAATTTTCTGTTTTGAATTTTTAAAAATCACTGCTTAATCGGAATGATATGAAACTCGGTGACTTTTATGCCATTTGGAATGTCAACACAAAAAAAAATTGAGGGCATGATTCAAGCAGGCTAAGTGGTCGTAAAAAAAATAGTCACACTTGTGCTCTTCGGTCTAAAATGACCGACCATAGGAAATGAATGGGAAATCGACAAAAATACAAATATTCAGAGAATTTTTGTGTGTACAATCTACAAATCCTCCACAATGCTGAAAAAAAAGTACACAGCAGTGAAGGGGTGACACTCTAAAACACACCCATTCATAAACACACCCATTCACACACACACGCACACACACACACACACATTAATATACACACCTCTATTCGGTCACTTTTGACCAAAACATTTTCGGTTTAGAATTTTTCAAAAAATCACAGCTTCATCAGAACAGCACCAAATTCATTGACTTTTATGGCATTTGGAATGTGAACACACACAAAAAATTAGGGCACGATTAAAAAAAACTAATAATAAAATAAAAACTTGTGCTCTTCGGTCTAAAATGACCGACCATTGGAAATGAATGGGAAATTGACAAAAATACAAATATTCAGAGAATTTTTGTGTGTACAATCTACAAATCCTCCACAATGCTGAAAAAAGTACACAGCAGTGAAGGGGTGACACTCTAAAACACACCCATTCACAGACACACACACACACACACACACACACACAAACACACTAATAAACTCACCTCTATTCGGTCACTTTTGACCAAAACATTTTCGATTGTTTTGAATTTTTTTTTTAAAAATCACAGCTTCATGAGAACGCTACCAAATTCAGTGACTTTTATGGACACACATAAAAAATGAGGGCACAATTCCAAAAAAAAAAAAAAACTTGTGCTCTTTGGTCAAAAATGACCGACATCAGGAAATGAATGGGACATCGACAAAAATACAAAAATGTACAGAATTTTTCTGTCTCTTTCTCACACATCCACACACACATGCACAAATAAACTGAAACACAGCAAATTGAGAAGATGTAAAATAAAATAAAAATATATGTATAAAAAAATTACATATCCAAGGTGCAAAAGACACACACTCTCTTGCATATACAAAAAATTAACACTTCAAATCATATTTATAACAAAAAACTATCCCAAACTGGATAAGAAATAGTCTTTGAGATTGTTTAAATGTATGTTCAACTATTCCACCTAATAAAAATGCTGAATCAATTGTCTAAAAACAACTAGGCAATTCACAAGCTGCTTTGTAGAGAACTATACAGGCATGAAGTTACACCTGCCATTACAGATGTTTTTCTCGTTTTTTACCAACAGATGGCGCTAATCTGCCTTCAAAAATTAGTGTTGAATGGCTGAGTCTCTATTTCAACCTGAAATACTGCATTCATTAAAAAAAAATAAAAAAAAAAATTAAAATAAAATTTTTTATTATTCTCAATGGCAAAAAATGGATATTAATTACAGCATAAATATTCATTATTACCACAAAACCCTCTCAAAATGCAAAAGAAAAAAGAAAAAATATTATTAAACAAAAATGAATTGGAATGGTTTTACTGAAAAAATTACAGGATGCGTTACAGGTGTCCGGTCACTTCTGACCGCGAAGAGCACACGTGTGACTGCTAAACGAAGAGCACCAGAGGGTTAAACTATTTATTTAAACTTTCAAACGTTTAAACTTAAAGCTTTTACAACTATTTCTCAAGCCAACCATTTTTGTCGAGAAACTTTACTTTCTAGTTTATCTATTTCTCTTTTTCGATTTTGAAATGGAAGACATTGTTTGATAAGTGAGATCTCTGATTGAAGTCCTTGAAAATAAAAAAGTAGTGCTTGAAAAGTCTTTGAATTTCATTTTACAGTATCTGTACAAACCCTGTTTTAAGCCTTAAAAAACACACAAGGCATGCATGCAGCATTGCATGGGGCACGTGCAGAATAAAACCCAGAGAAATGCCCCATCCGTCCTCCATGCCACCCACAGGCGCTGCTGGAGCGCAACACATCGGCCTTGGGCTGCGTGCATGTGTGTGACGTGTGTGTTGTGGACTCTGCTTTGGTGGGGTGGTGGTCAGGACTCATGGGGAAGGGAGGCTCTCTGGATCTCGAGACCGGAAGAGTCCGTCTGGGACGAGGCCCAGCTTTGGGACAGGCAGAAGACGGGGTCGTATCAATTGCGCACACATACATATATACACACACACATACACAAACGCACTCCCCCCTCTGCATTTTCCTGGCTAGCATCCCCTGTCCCTCACCGCAACACATGTTTTAAGATATATGTGAGTTCTTTTAATGAAAACGTTGGGGGAGTTTCCCCTGCTGCCATTGTTTCTCATTATGTCAAAGGAAAACACTTGGCCAAAACACATCAAGATGTATGCAAATGCACGGTTTTACATGCACAGGTATGTCACTCAAACACAAACCCGACAGTTGCTCACTGGAAATAATGCACAACAGATTAACTTCTGTAATGTGACGCATTTCCAAAATACACTTTGCATACTCAAAATTTGTTTTGAGGCAGTACAGTACCTTATATCAGTGAAAATAACATTTTAAACCAGTCTAAACTGGTGAACTCAATTCTGAGATATTATCAGTCCTTTTCCCCCTTCAAAACTGGACTTTGTAACTCACAATTGCGACTTTATATCTCACAATTCGCAATTGCGAGGAAAAAAGTCAGAACTG
Organism: Garra rufa; assembly: GCF_049309525.1. Classification (NCBI taxonomy): domain Eukaryota; kingdom Metazoa; phylum Chordata; class Actinopteri; order Cypriniformes; family Cyprinidae; genus Garra; species Garra rufa. The sequence continues at coordinate 5,746,410 of NC_133385.1, forward strand.
TGAGATAAGTCAGAATATCTTGCAGTTCTGACTTTATAACTCCCAATTGTGAGTTTATATCTTAATTCTGAGAAAAAAAGTCAGAATTGTGAGATACAGACTTGCAATTTCAAGAAAAAAAGCCAGAACTGCTTTTTTCTCGGAAATGAGAGTTTGTCTCTCGCAGTTCTGACTTTTTTTCTTGCAGTTGCAAATTGTTAGATATAAACTCACAATTGTGAGTCATAAAGTCCAATTTCAAGGGGGAAAAAGACTAATAAGTTCTCAGAATTGTGAGTTTGTGTCTCACAATTCTGACTTAATAACTTGCAATTGTGTGTTATAAAGTCAGAACTGTAGATATAAACTCGCAATTCTGAGAAAAAAAGTCCATTGCGAGATATAAACTTGCAATTCTGAGAAAAAAAAGTCCATTGCGAGATATAAACTTGCAATTCTGAGAAAAAAAGTCCATTGCGAGATATAAACTTGCAATTCTGAGAAAAAAAAGTCCATTGCGAGATATAAACTCGCAATTCTGAGAAAAAAAAGTCCATTGCGAGATATAAACTCGCAATTCTGAGAAAAAAGTCCATTGCGAGATATAAACTTGCAATTCTGAGAAAAAAAAGTCCATTGCGAGATATAAACTCGCAATTCTGAGAAAAAAGTCCATTGCGAGATATAAACTTGCAATTCTGAGAAAAAAAAGTCCATTGCGAGATATAAACTCGCAATTCTGAGATTCAATAAAAAATTGTGACTTTATTTCTCAGAATTGTGACTTTATTATATATAAAATAAAAAAAGGTAATTCCGAGTTTATATCTCACATTCAATTCTAAGAGATAATTAGTCTTTTCCCCCCTCAAATATTCGTAATTGTTAGAAAAAAGTCAGAACTGTGAAGTCAGAATATCTTGCAGTTCTGACTTTATAACTTCCAACTTCAAGTTTATATCTCACAATTCTGAGAAAAAAGTCACAATTGTAAGATAAAAACTTTTCTTGCAAATGAATTTGTCTCGCAATTCTGACTTTTTTTTCTTGCTGTTGCAAATTGTGAGATATAAAGTCCACTTTCGAGGGGGAAAAAAAAGACTGATAAGTTCTTAGAATTGCGAGTGTGCTTTTCACAATTCTGACCTAATAACTTGCAATTGCACGTTTTAAAGTCAGACCTGTGAGATACAAACTCACAAATCTGAGATAAAAAAGTCAATTGCGAGATATAAATGTACAATTTTGAGAAAAAAATGTCAATTGCGAGATATAAACTTACAATTCTGAAAAAAAAGTCAGAATTGTGACTTTATATCTCAGAATTGCGACTTCATATTTCACAACTGCAACTTTATATCTCACAATTCACAATTGCGAGAAAAAAAAGTCAGAACTGTGCAATAAGTTAAAATATCTCGGAGTTCTGACTTTATAACTCCCAATTGCAAGTTTATATCTCACAATTCTGAAAAAAGTTCTGAAAGTTTTTCTTGCAGATGAGTTTGTCTCTTTTTTCTTGCAGTTGCAAACTGTTAGATATAAACTCGCAATTGTGAGTTATAAAGTCCAATTTTGAGGGTGAAAAAAGACTGATACTTTTGTGTCTTACAATTCTGACTAAACTTGCAATTGTGTGTTATAAAGTCAGACCTGTGAGATAAAAACTCACAATTTTTACTTTTTCTTTGGCAAATGCAAGTTTATATTTTGCAATTCAGATCTTTTTCCCCCCTCAAAACTGGACTTTATAACTCATAATTGCCTATTTATATGAGTTTATATATCACAATTTATAAATTGTGAGGAAAAAAAACTGAACTGTGAGATAAGTCAGAATATCTCAGTTCTGACTTTATAACTAAGTGTATATCTCAATTCTGAGAAAAAGTCAGAATTGCAAGATACATATTTACAATTGTGAGATAAAAGCTCACAATTCTGACTTTTTTTCTTGGAAATGCCAGCTTGTCTCTCGCAAGTTGGAATATTCAAGAAATTAAATCTTAAATCAATCAAAACAGGCCTAATGATCTTTACACAGGGGTTTTGGAGACTTTTCGACAAGCTAAACCAGCTAAAGACCAGCGGGGCCAGACTGGGTCATGTTTAAACAATGTAAACCATATAATAGGCTGGCTTAAGCTTTTCCCCAGCAGTTCAAAGTCGAATATTTTGTTCTGCGACATCTCGGAAGAAAAGAAAAGCCGCAAACAAGATCTCAATCGTTTCTTCTAGGAATTGACTCAATCATTTTTTTTTAAACAAAGCAATTGCATTTTGACAAACGATTTAGACTCTCTTTTTTGTTTTACTTGCAATATGAATCATGCACAAGTCCAAGAACGAGCTTTAAGAAACTGACATGTTGATTTAAATGAGACCAGATTGGCCAGGCTGGGAGACCAGTAACCAACCAAGCAGAGCAAACCATGTTAGGCTGGTTTATCCTTTTATTCCCAGCAGGTTAATGTTTCTTTGTTCTGCACATCCATTCAACATGTCTAAGAAAAATGCAAAACATAAACAACATCTCAATTGATTCATCGAAGAATTGATTGGATTGTTTTCCGGAGCGATTACATTTTGGCAAACGATTGCGAAGACAATCTTTTCTCTCTTTTTTGGTCTTTTTCATGCTTTAAGCAGACAGGACAATAGAGAATGACAGTAAAAAGCGTGTGGTGGAGAGTTGGGAATGGACGGAGTTGAAGTTGGGAGTGGAAAAAAAACGGCAAATTGGGACTAAAACTCGGGTCACCAATTTTGCAGTTGTAATATATGTTAATGACAATAACCTTTTTTTTATGTGGATATGATATTTGAATGCAGAAATAAGACAAACTTTCTGAGTTTCTGAAGACTAGTTTAAAACAACTAAACCCAGCAAACAATGTAGGCTGGTTTAGCGTTTTTTCCCCCCAGTAGATTAATGTTTAATATTTTGTTCTGCAACATCCATTTAACATCTCAGATGTTTCTTCTAGGAAATTACTGGATTGTTTTCCTATGGAAGCCTGTTTTTGCCACTGAAAAAAAGCCCCCCCTTAAAACTGGACTTGCAATTGCGTATTATAAAGTCAGAACTGCGAAATCTAACTCGCAAATCTGACTTTTTTTTCTCAGAATTGTGAGATATTATCAGTTTTTTTCCCCCTCAAAATTGGACTTTATAACTCGCAATTTCGAGTTTATATCTCACTATTTACAACTGTGAGAAAAAGAGTCAGAACTGTGAGATAAGTCAGAATATCTCTCAGTTCTGACTTTATAACTTGCAATTGCGAGTTTATATCTCAATTCTGACAAAAAAGTCAGAATTGTAAGATACACTTTTGCAATTGCAAGATAAAAACATGCAATTCTGAATTTTTTTTTAGCAGAAATGCAAGTTTGTTTCGCAATTCTGACTTTTTTCTCCAAATTGAGATATAAACTTGCAACTGCGAGTTATAAAGTAAAGTAAATATTCTGACTCATCTCACAGTTCTGACTTTTTTTCAATTGCGAGTTTATAAAGTTTTCGACGAGGGAAAAAAGGCTGATAAGTTCTCAGAATTGTGAGTTTGTGTCTCACAATTCTGACTTACCTTGCAATTGCGTATTATAAAGTCAGAACTGCGAGATACAAACTCACAATTCTGAGAAAAAAAAGTCTCGCAATTGAAAAAAAGTCAGAACTGTAAGATAATTCAGAATATCTCACAGTTCTGAATTTATAACCTTGCAATTGCAAATTTATATCTCAATTCTGAGAAAAAAGTTAGAATTGCAAGGGAAAAAAAGTCAGGACTGCTAGATATAAACTTGCAATTGCACAAAAAAACAGAACTGCAAGATATAAACTCACAATTCTGAGAAAAAAAAGTCAGAACTGTGAGATAAGTCTGAATATCTCGCAATTCTGACTTTTTTTTTTGCTTTCTGACTTTTTTCTCAGAACTGTGAGATATAAACTCGCAATTCTGAGAAATTTTCAGTCTTTTTCACCCTCAAAATTGGACTTTATAACTCGCAATTGCGAGTTTATATATCACCATTTTCAACTGTGAAAAAAAGTCAGAACTGTGTATATTCTGACTTTTTTCTCAGAATTATATAAACTTGCAATTGCGAGTTATAGTCAGAACGGCAAGATATTCTGACTTCTCACAGTTCTGATTTTTTTCAATTGCAAGTTTATAAAGTCCACTTTTGACAAGGTAAAAAAGGCTAATAAGTTCTCAGAATTGTGAGTTTGTGTCTCACAATTCTGACTTAACTTGCAATTGCGTATTATAAAGTCAGAACTGCGAGATATAAACTTGCAATTCTGACTTTTTTTCTCAGAATTGTGAGATATTATCAGCCCCCCCCCCCCTCAAAATTAGTCTTTATAACTCGCAATTGCGAGTTTATATATCACTATTTACAACGGTGAAAAAAAAGTCAGAACTGTGTTTATCTCTCAATTCTGACTTTATAACTTGCAATTGAGAGTTTACAGTATATCTTAATTCTGAGAAAATGTCAGAATTGCGAGATATAAACTTATAAAGTTATAAAGTCCACTTTCGAGGGGGAAATTTATTTTTGCGATTTTTTTATTTTTATTAGTGATATTCCAATGGACTGCATTGTGACATCATAGCATCCCGAAAACAAACGCTGTAGTCCAAAGGAGCTGTTCGTTGTAGTTCTTGAAAAGGGATTTTTCAAAAACAAAATACCTCCCCCTGAGTGGACTTTGAGATTTGCAACTTTGTAGATGTTTTTAATGCCTAAACATACACACCACACACTGGATAAAATTCAAAAAGTGAAAAAGCATAATTGGACCCCTTTAAAAAGCAAATATGCAGATTAAAGCAGCAATGAGACGTTCATTGTTTGAGTTTCTGAAGACCAGGATGGATAACCAGTTTAAACCAGCCAAGCCCAGCAAACCATATTAGGCTGATTTAAAGGGGTCATCGTATGCAAAACTCACTTTTTCATTTGAACATTAATGTGTGTTGGCAGTTTGTGTACACAACCACCCTACAATGATAAAAATCCACCCAGTGGTATTTTTTAATCTTTAAAAGTAATATCCCCTTTTTAAAAATCAGGTCATTCTCAACTTCTTGTTGGTGTGACGACACACAGTTGATTGACATGAGCGCCTTTAGACCCGCCCTCACCGAGCTGAAACAGTCCGACTCTGATCGCTATTGCGTGACTCAGGTAAAGGGGAAGACAAGAATGTCTCCAATTGAGCGATTGAGGTGTTCTGTTGTTGGATGTAATAATGAACATAGCAGTCATAATTTACTCCCGACATCTGAGCCGCTGAAGATGCAGAGGATTAATGTTACTTTCATTTTTGAAAGGAAAGTGCCGATCCCGATCTACATATGCATCTATGTTCATGCAAATCATTTGTGATGCAGCTTCACCCACAGCACAAGTGAGTATAAGGGTTTTTAAGCATCTTTGCAAATGGCCTTTCTTAATAATGTGCTTGTTAGCAAGTTTCGCCGTTAAACGCGGCTAAAGTAAACAATACGGCTTATCATCCCACTGCAGAGAGGGGTGGGGCGAGCAAAGCTCATTTGCATTTAAAGGAACTTGCAACAGAATGGATCGCTCTAAAAAGGGCTGATTTTGACAAGGTAAAAAGAGCGTTTTTTACACTACTATTGAGAAATGTAACCAAAGTATGTTATAGACTTCTCATTAAGAATCATATCAACTTGTGAAAAATGGCATCCAATGACCCCTTTAAGCTTCATTCCAGCTGGTTTTTGTCTAATATTTTGCTTAAAGTCTAATATCTATAAGGAAAGATCTCAATAGTTTCGTCTATTTTTGGAGACTGATTGTATTGCATTTTGACAAGTTGTACTATGAATGGTGCACCGAAAGACCAAGAACGTGCATTAAGAAAGCTGCATTTAAATTAAAAGCAGCAATGAGACGCGCTTGAGTTTCTGACTGATATTGAGGTCAATCGTCACACTGACGAGCGGAAACGTCTGATATCTTTGTTTGTGCACCAAAACATCCTCTCAGCATTATAAAAACCTCCAAATGGACGTCTGCTGATTAGAGACATTGATCTCTTGAGCTCCCAGAGATCTACTATTACATCTGCCTTTTGTGAGGGGGAAAGAAAATCACCCCAACAAATCTGATGAGCACTGATGTTTTCCTGAAGCCCAACAGGTGGCAGACACACACAACACACAGGAGAGACATGGAAGACTTTTATTTCTGTCTTCTCAGAAACATTAGGGCCAATGTGACTTCTATGGGTTTTGAGGAGGCTAGTCTTCATCTACCTAAACCCAAAGCGCTCGACTGAGACGTGTGACTCCTCATAACTTACAGCGGCGGTCCAAACCGCTTATAACCAGAACTGAGATCACAAGCCAGGCCAGAGTATACAGAGCCGTAGCGTCCGGAAGTGTGGGCTATTGGGATTTATCCCACACTCATGAAAATTCAGAGTTCACTAGCAAAGGCCGTCGAAGATCGGCTCTGAAAACCCCAAGCGCTCGCTTTACGTGACGGTTTATGACGTCCGTGAGGTCGACGGAAAGACCCGGCCGGCTCTCGCGTCTGAAAATACAGCATGACATCAGATTGTAAAAGAAGCTTTTTTGCTTGACGGATGGTTTTAGCAGTCGCTTTATTTATGACGAGCACATCATTATTTGGCTTTTATGGCCGCGGGTGACATTTGAAACAAATGTGCTCTTCAGAAGAAAAGAAAAACACATTGTTTGTTGAAGAAAATAGCTCTGGCTGCTAGAGTCGTACATAAGCAATAACAGAAAAACCCGGAGGATCAGAGGGAAACGGGCTAACGAACAACATCTTAAGCGCGTTGGCCAGAGGAATTTCCAGCAGTGGCATGAAATCACTTTGGTTTGTGTGCTGAATGGAGGTCAAGTTCGATGGTGCATTTATTGGAGAAATGGCCAAACCAATGTCGTCAATCGACGTGGAAAATGTTCTCAATGACACTGAGGATCTGCAGGCCAAGTTAATGGCTTTTTGAGAGCTCGAGTTTGTCAAGAGCACACAGATGAAACGACGACACCTTCACTTCAGCATTACACAAGTGGCAACTAAATGCGGCCTTTGGAAAACTGACAGTACTTCAGGGAGTTTTTAAAGCGTGCATTGGTGGAAATGGAAAAAAGATGCTTTTGAATTCAGATGGTGACAATCAATCTTGTTTTTCCTAACCTAAATTAAAACTGAGTCTATTTAAAGTTGAATTAGAATAAAATATGAATAATAAATTCATAATAATAATACTAAAATTAATAAAGCTAAAACAAAGACCAAAATAAATTATATATAAATAATAAAAAAATAAATAAATAGAAATAAAAATGATAAAAATGACAGTCACATAAAATTACTAAAACTCAAAACTGAAAATCTAAGAGTAAAAACTATTCCAAATAATTACAATAAATACTATAATATTGCATAAATAATAATAAAATGAAACTGTGACAATGCAAAAAATATAATTTTGAGTTCAGATGATGTTATTCCTAACAAAAACTGAAGCTAAAAGTTTTCATTAATTGCAATAAATCTGAAATACAGTAAAAAATGTATTTCATATTCTAGGAGCCACCTGAAGAAGTTCCACAGACCTGGACGCGGGTGCCACAAGTGCTGAGCCCCTGAGAAAGGAGGTCCTTCCTCAGAGGGATGTGTCAGGGAGGGGCTGTCGCGAGGAACATGAGTTCCCAAAAACAGGTCCGGGTGGACCCAAGCGACGCAACCAGCAGGAGGAGATGGCAGGTGAGCTGTGACATGTGACGTGATTGTAGATCAGCCTGCCGGGCGAACTGAATCGCATAGACGAGTTGAACTGTTCAAGTGAGCCAGAACAGGTTGGGGAGCTTGAGCCAACAGGACGGGTTGGGGAGCTTGAGCCAACGGGACGGGTTGGGGAGCTTGAGCCAACGGGACGGGTTGGGGAGCTTGAGCCAACGGGACGGGTTGGGGAGCTTGAGCGACCGGGACGGGTTGGGGAGCATGAGCCAACGGGACGGGTTAGGGAGCTTGAGCCAACGGGACGGGTTAGGGAGCTTGAGCGACCGAGACGGGTTGGGAAGCGAGAGCCAACGAGACGGGTTGGGGAGCGTGAGCCAACGGGACGGGTTAGGGAGCTTGAGCGACCAAGACGGGTTGGGAAGCGAGAGCCAACGGGACAGGTTGGGGAGCTTGAGCCAACGGGACAGGTTGGGGAGCTTGAGCCAACGGGATGGGTTGGGGAGCGTGAGCCAACGGGACGGGTTGGGGAGCTTGAGCCAACGGGATGGGTTGGGGAGCGTGAGCCAACGGGACGGGTTGGGGAGCTTGAGCGACCGGGACGGGTTGGGGAGCATGAGCCAACGGGACGGGTTGGGGAGCTTGAGCGACCGGGACGGGTTGGGGAGCATGAGCCAACGGGACGGGTTGGGGAGCGTGAGCCAACGGGACGGGTTGGGGAGCGTGAGCCAACGGGACGGGTTGGGGAGCTTGAGCCAACGGGACGGGTTGGGGAGCTTGAGCCAACGGGATGGGTTGGGGAGCGTGAGCCAACGGGACAGGTTGGGGAGCTTGAGCCAACGGGACAGGTTGGGGAGCTTGAGCCAACGGGATGGGTTGGGGAGCGTGAGCCAACGGGACGGGTTGGGGAGCTTGAGCCAACGGGACGGGTTGGGGAGCTTGAGCCAACGGGACGGGTTGGGGAGCTTGAGCCAACGGGATGGGTTGGGAAGCGAGAGCCAACGGGACAGGTTGGGGAGCTTGAGCCAACGGGACAGGTTGGGGAGCTTGAGCCAACGGGATGGGTTGGGGAGCTTGAGCCAACGGGATGGGTTGGGGAGCGTGAGCCAACGGGACGGGTTGGGGAGCGTGAGCCAACGGGACGGGTTGGGGAGCTTGAGCCAACGGGACAGGTTGGGGAGCTTGAGCCAACGGGATGGGTTGGGGAGCGTGAGCCAACGGGATGGGTTGGGGAGCGTGAGCCAACGGGACGGGTTGGGGAGCGTGAGCCAACGGGACGGGTTGGGGAGCTTGAGCCAACGGGACGGGTTGGGGAGCTTGAGCCAACGGGATGGGTTGGGAAGCGAGAGCCAACGGGACAGGTTGGGGAGCTTGAGCCAACGGGACAGGTTGGGGAGCTTGAGCCAACGGGATGGGTTGGGGAGCGTGAGCCAACGGGACGGGTTGGGGAGCTTGAGCCAACGGGATGGGTTGGGGAGCGTGAGCCAACGGGACGGGTTGGGGAGCTTGAGCGACCGGGACGGGTTGGGGAGCATGAGCCAACGGGACGGGTTGGGGAGCTTGAGCGACCGGGACGGGTTGGGGAGCATGAGCCAACGGGACGGGTTGGGGAGCGTGAGCCAACGGGACGGGTTGGGGAGCTTGAGCCAACGGGACAGGTTGGGGAGCGTGAGCCAACGGGATGGGTTGGGGAGCGTGAGCCAACGGGACGGGTTGGGGAGCTTGAGCGACCGGGACGGGTTGGGGAGCATGAGCCAACGGGACGGGTTGGGGAGCTTGAGCGACCGGGACGGGTTGGGGAGCATGAGCCAACGGGACGGGTTGGGGAGCGTGAGCCAACGGGACGGGTTGGGGAGCGTGAGCCAACGGGACGGGTTGGGGAGCTTGAGCCAACGGGACGGGTTGGGGAGCGTGAGCCAACGGGACGGGTTGGGGAGCTTGAGCGACCGGGACGGGTTGGGGAGCATGAGCCAACGGGACGGGTTGGGGAGCATGAGCCAACGGGACGGGTTGGGGAGCTTGAGCCAACGGGACGGGTTAGGGAGCTTGAGCGACCGAGACGGGTTGGGAAGCGAGAGCCAACGAGACGGGTTGGGGAGCGTGAGCCAACGGGACGGGTTGAGCCAACGGGATGGGTTAGGGAGCTTGAGCCAACGGGACAGGTTGGGGAACGTGAGCCAACGGGACGGGTTGGGGAGCTTGAGCGACCGGGACGGGTTGGGGAGCATGAGCCAACGGGACGGGTTGGGGAGCTTGAGCGACCGGGACGGGTTGGGGAGCGTGAGCCAATGGGACGGGTTGGGGAGCATGAGCCAACGGGACGGGTTGGGGAGCTTGAGCCAACGGGACGGGTTGGGGAGCGTGAGCCAACGGGACGGGTTGGGGAGCTTGAGCGACCGGGACGGGTTGGGGAGCATGAGCCAACGGGACGGGTTGGGGAGCTTGAGCCAACGGGACGGGTTAGGGAGCTTGAGCGACCGAGACGGGTTGGGAAGTGAGAGCCAACGAGACGGGTTGGGGAGCGTGAGCCAATGGGACGGGTTGGGGAGCGTGAGCCAACGGGACGGGTTGAGCCAACGGGACGGGTTAGGGAGCTTGAGCCAACGGGACAGGTTGGGGAGCGTGGGCCAACGGGACGTGTTGGGGAGCTTGAGTGACCGGGACAGGTTGGGGAGCTTGAGCCAACGGGACGGGTTGGGGAGCGTGAGCCAATGAGGCGGTTTAAGGAGCGTGAGCCAACGAGACGGGTTGGGGAACGTGAGCCAACAGGACAGGAAGCAAGCGCAGAAAGCAATACTGTTAGATGGCCTCAGTCTGCTTCTGTATTGCTGAGAACTGCTGAGCAAAGTCCTTGACAGTGTCGCCGAACAGCCCAGTCTGGGAGATGAGAGCGTTGAGAAAGCACACTTTGTCGACATGTCTCATCTCTGCCAGGTTGAGCCAGAGATGGTGCTCTTGGGCCACTAACGTGGACATCACCTTACCGAGGTACCACGCCGTGACTTTCGTTGCCAGGAGAGCAAAGTCAGTCGCCGAGCACAGCTCCTGCATCAACCTCGGGGCGGTACCACCCTCGTGCATTTGTCTCAGTGCCTTGGCTTAATGGACCTGCAGGATAGCCATCGCAAAATCCACTAACAAAATTTCATTGCCGTTTTTTCTTAATCAGAGATTATTAAGGCTCCCAGGTAATCCCCTAATGCCATCGCAACAACTCGTAGTGACTGACAGAGATTTTTGTACAATTACAATAAAGATATGCAGCAAAAATCACATTTTGTGAAAAGTTAAAAAAAAAGATGGTTATGTTTTTAATCATAATGTGCGCAAATACAAAATTTTCTGCAATGATTACTTAAATTTCTAACACATCTCAAGTTTATATATCTCAATTGCAGCTTTATTTAAAGTTAATGGCTTTTTAAGAGCTCAAGTTTGTTCCAAAACAGCACCTTCACTTCAGCATTACACAAATGACACTAAACATGGCCTTTGGAAATTGTAGAGCACTTTAGGGAGTTTCTACAGCGTAAATACTGTCCGCCCCGGCGTGTCAATCACAGCAATGGTTATTCTCATAATTTGGCATAGAATAATGACATCAGGCCGCTATAACCCTGAGGTTTAGGTGTTCTCAGTCTGAAAGCCAAACAAGACTGCTGTTTTGTCTGCATTTGCAAGCACACAACCCCAAACAATTATGCTTGGCGCGTCCTGTGAGATATTACGTCTAACACCTTAACGAGTCTGGGCCCGAGACGAACACTGTGCGCTCATGCATTCGATAAATATTTGGGCGATCGATTTCACGGGATGTATTACTCAGTGTGCAGAGCCGCGGTCAGGTGTGAGTGTGTTTTCAATTAGCTTTGCACCTACCCAGAACACGCCAGCGTCAACAGAGGAACTCCAAACCGATTCATGTTATCCAAACGCTCAGCGACCTGCTTGGCAAAATGCTCTGTTTAAAAAAAAAAAGGAAAAGGATTGAGACATAAATAAATCTTCAAGCCTTTTTTTAGACCAGTGAGATCATTAGTACCTGGATTAAAAAAATATTAGTACTATTACTGTATAAAAAAAAAAAAAAATCATTATTTTTAACTAAAACTATTAAAATCGTTTTCATTACCTGAAATACATGTGAAAAAGTACTGAAATGGAATCGAACCCATGACCTTGGTGTTGCGAGCTCATGCTCTATTGTTTTACAGGAATGCTGTTTTTTATATATTTATTCTTTTATTTTATGTATTTATTATTATATCTTTATTTATATGTTGTATTATTTATTATTTTGTTCAATTTTCTAAATAAATAAAATATTTATTTAATTATTGATATACATGTATATATTTGTTATTTTTATCCGTTTTATTTATTTATTTTAATGCATGTGCACCCATGATTAAATAAAAATATTTAAAAAACATAATAAATAAACAATAAAAGAAATGAATAATAAAACAAAGTAAATAAAAGAAATGAATAAAAACTGAAAACACTGAAAAAATAAAACAAATAATATATAAAAAATAAAACAAAATTAACTAAATAAAAATAAGAATAAGTAAACAAAAAATACATATATTATATTATTTTTATTTATTTAATTACTTAATATTTTGTTTTGTATTTGTTTAATTATTAACAAAGTAAATAAAAGAAATGAATAAAAACTAAATAAAACGTACAAAAATAATAAATAAAAAATTAAATGAACTAAAAATATGAATAAAGAAACAAACCAATACACACATTTATTATATTATTTTTATATTATTATAATTATTTATTTTGCTTTAAATGTGTTTAATCATTTAAACAAATACAAATATTTATTTAATAATTGAAATACATATATCTATTTGTTGTTTTATTTGTTTTATTAATTTATTTGAATGCATGTGTACCCACAGATTAAATTAATATATATATATATTAGGGGTGGGCATAGATTAATTTTTTTAATCTAGATTAATCTAGATTAAATCTTGGAATTAATCTAGATTAAAATGGCTAATTTGAATTCTGCTGAAGGCATTCAGAATATGTGTGCTACCCAAATAATGACTTAAAGTCTTTGAGAATGGATCATAAAGCTCATAAAGCTGTTCTATGATAATTTGTTGATGAAAATAAATTATGTTCAATTAGATGTACTTGTGTTTACTAACTAACTAACTAACAATGAAATTATTTTTTCTACCTATTAGATTGTGTTTTTTTTAACGTCAACACCTACCCAGCCCATTACATGTTACACCGTTCTTTTATTTTGACAGGTTGCCGTGAAGTTTCTGTGTCATACAGTATGATATGATGCTAGTTTTCTCAAATGAAACGGTAAAAGTGACACTCACAGCAGTTTGGGAGATTGAGTTTATCTGTTCATGTGAGATGAAAATGCCCAAAATTAGCGGGAGCGTCACGTGTGTTTCAGTATGCGTGTAGTAAAAGCTCGTCTCCGCAATGCATACATACAGCTAGGCAAACGGAACATATCGGATTCATATTAAAACGGTCTTTTTGCATTTCAGTTTTCACATACACTAGTCCATATCGCGATTTGAATTAAGTGACTGACCAACATTTGATTTATGAATCCAAAAAACGACGAATTTACGTGGCATTTCGCGCTATAGTAGATTCGGTTTTTATGAATGGAGGACGACGCGATCCCGTCTGTGTTTTGGCGGAGGAGACGTAAACGCGCGACCATATTCTATAGTCTTCGGTATACATCCGCGTTAAACTATCAAGGTGAAAGTCATCATAGCTTGCGTAGTTTAGACCCAGCTCCCAACCCAAATTTGAGAATAGATTAACGGCGATATTTTTTTTATCGCGCGATAAGAGTTTCACGTTAACGCAGCACGTTAACGCCGATAACGGCCCACCAATATATATATATATATATATATATATATATATATATATATATATATATATATATATAAAGAATAATAAAACAAAAAATAAATAAACGCACACTTAAAAAATTTAAAACAAACAAATGGACAAAAAAATAAAGTAAATAAAAGAAATGAATAAAAACTGAAAACATACAAAAAATAAAACATAAAAATAAAAGAATTAACTAAATAAAAATAAGAATAAGTAAACAAAAAATACATTATATTATTTTTATTTATATTGCTTTTAATTACTTATTTTCTTTTGTATGTTGTCTAATTATTTTAACAAATATAATTTATGTATTTGTCGTTTTTATTTGTTTTATTTATTTATTATTATATTTTTTATTTATTTTAATGTGCACCCACAGATATTAACCATGCAATTCAATTTTTAAATTTTTAAAACTATTTTAAACTTTATAAACAAATTAACAATTAAACAAAAATAACCTAACAATATATAAAACCAATAAATACATGAATTCACACATAAAACAAACAAATGTAAAAAAATATTAAATAAAAAAATAAGCAAACAAACAAATACATACATGAAAAATTATAATACATAAAATATTAATTAAAAATGTAATAAAAAAAACTAATAAATCAATAAACAAAATAAATAAATACAGCTAACAAATAAAACGAACAATAAATAAAACAATAACATTAACAAATACAATAAATAAAATGAACTAAAATAATAAAACATTCAATAATAAATAAGTAAAATAAACAAAACAATACATATAAATAAATTCATTAAATTCTAATAATTAAAACTAGATAAAAAAAGTTGGCTTGAGAAAGTCAGACCAGAAAGTTAAGAAGTTTTAGGAAGTTTTAAGAAGTTAAAAAAGTTTAAGAAGTTTAAAGAGGTTTAAAGAAGTTTGAAGAAGTTTTAAGAAGTTTAAAAAGTTTAAGAAGTTTAAAAAGTTTAAGAAGTTTAAAAAGTTTAAAGAGGTTTAAAGAAGTTTTAAGAAGTTTTAAGAAGTTTAAAAAGTTTAAGAAGTTTAAAGAGGTTTAAAGAAGTTCTAAGAAGTTTTAGGAAGTTTTAAGACGTTTAAAAAGTTTTAAGAAGTTTAAGAAGTTTAAAGAGGTTTAAAGAAGTTTTAAGAAGTTTAAAAAGTTTAAAGAGGTTTAAAGAAGTTTTAAGAAGTTTAAAAAGTTTAAAAAGGTTTAAAGAAGTTTAAGAAGTTTAAAAAGTTTAAGAAGTTTAAAGAGGTTTAAAGAAGTTCTAAGAAGTTTTAGGAAGTTTTAAGACGTTTAAAAAGTTTTAAGAAGTTTAAGAAGTTTAAAGAGGTTTAAAGAAGTTTTAAGAAGTTTAAAAAGTTTAAAGAGGTTTAAAGATGTTTTAAGAAGTTTAAAAAGTTTAAAAAGGTTTAAAGAAGTTTAAGAAGTTTAAAAAGTTTAAGTTTAAAGAGGTTTAAAGAAGTTCTAAGAAGTTTTAGGAAGTTTTAAGAAGTTTAAAAAGTTTTAAGAAGTTTAAGAAGTTTAAAGAGGTTTAAAGAAGTTTTAAGAAGTTTTAAGAAGTTTTAAGTTTAAAGAAGTTTAAGAAGTTTAAGAAGTTTAAAGAGGTTTAAAGAAGTTTTAAGAAGTTTTAAGAAGTTTTAAGTTTAAAGAAGTTTAAGAAGTTTAAAGAGGTTTAAAGAAGTTTTAAGAAGTTTTAAGAAGTTTTAAGTTTACAGAAGTTTAAAGAAGTTTTAAGTTTAAATAAGTTTAAAGAAGTTTAAAGTTTAAATAAGTTTAAAGAGTTTAAGAAAATAAAGTCTAAAAAGTTTAACAAGTAAAAAGCAAATTGCTAGTACGTTTTTAGTTGTTTTAGCATGATTAGCAAGTTACCAGCATTATTAACGTCACTAGCATGTTGTTGGCATGATTGGCATGCTGTTAGCATGTTAATAGCACGACAAGCATGTCATTAGCATGTTGCTAGCATGGTTAGTATGCTGTTAGCATGTTTCTAGCATGACTAGCATGTCACTAGCATGTTTCTAGCATGATTAGCATATTGTTAGAAATCTGATAGAAATATCAGTTAGAAAAGATAGAGCACACCTGGTGAGATCAGTCTGAAGATCTGGGCTGAGTTTGGAGTTTGTAGAGTTAAAGCTCTAGGAGGAGTAGCAGTCAGAAATTTTAGTCTCAGAAGAAGAGGAATAATAATATTAAGTTTAAGTAGCATATCAGTAAGTTGGCTTTCTCAAGCCAACTTAATTAAATCATTTTTAATTAAAAATCCAGTAAGCAAACACATCATTAAATAAACAATTAAACAATTATACCAAAAATTATTATCCATACAATTCAATTTTTCAATTTTTAAAACTATTTCAGACTGAAACCCTCAAATTTAAAACTTCTAAATCTTTTTAAACTTCTTAAACTTTTTTTAAACTGTTCAAACGTTTTCAAACGTTCTGGTCCAGCTTTCTCAAGCCAACTTCAAAGTTTGTTTTGACAAACTCTTTATAGCTAATTTATTTGTAAGCATCTGCACCCACAGATATTATCCATACAATTCAATTTTATTTTATCATTTAAAACCACAGATGTCGACATAACATCAAATTTGACAGTGTTTACTTTTTCAAACTATTGTCCACAATTCATTATTGCATATAATGGTACAGGAACAAATGTTTACTTTCATAATCTTTTATCAAATATATTAATTTGCTCCACCTCTGTATTGACTTTCTTTTAGCTTGATGTCATGAATCCAGCTTTACAACCATCGGACTCCATTGAGCAGCCACTCCTCATGCTTTCTGTCTTTACAAGATGTTCATAAACATCCATGAATAATAACATTATTAATGCACGCACTTCTTTTGTTAGCTTGCCTATCAATGTGGTTTTGTTTTGGTTTCGGTTAGTTTAGTTAATGGTTAACACCATCAAAGAGCCTCGAGGAGGCCTGAAGAGTAAGTTATTATATTTGATAAAAGGTTATGAAGGCAAACTTTTGGTCTTTTGCAATAACATGCAATAATGAATTATGGACAATGGTCTGAAAAAGTAAACACAGTTATGTTTGATGTCATGTTGACACCTTTGGTACACACTGCTGTTTCGAAGTGCTTTATAAATGAATCTGAATTGAATCTCAGGATAATATCTGTGGGTGCACATGAATGAATGCATTAAACATGAAAAATATCACAACTAAATAAAAACGGAAAGAATGAAAATAAAAAATGACAAATAAAGAAATATAACAATAAAAGTAAATAAAACAAAATAAATAAATAATAAACAAAAGAGTAAATATGAATGAATAACAAATAAAAATTAAATACATTAAAATAGAAATACATAAATAAAACATGAAAATATAAAAAGCAAATAAACAAAAATAAACAACTAAAAAATATATAAATAAATCATAAAATATCAAAACTAAATAAAAACGAAAAGAATGAAAATAAAACATAACAAATAAACAAATATAACAATAAAAGTAAATACAACATAAAATAAATAAATAAACTGAACAATAAATATACATGGATAATAAATAAAAATTAAATACATACATAAATAAAACACGAAAATATAAAAAGCAAATAAACAAAAATAACTAAAAAATAACAAAAAAATATAAAATCATAAAATAAGCATAGCAATAAAAACAATGTATTAAAACAAAAAGCAGAGAATAAATAATAAAATAAATAAAAATAAATTCATAATATATAAAACGGAAATAAATACAACAATAATAAACAAAATAAATACAGCAAACAAATAAAATAAATAAAACAATAACATTAACAAATACAATAACTAAAACGAAATAAAATAATAAAACGATCAATAATAAATAAATTAAATAAACAAAACAATAAATTACATTACAATAACTAAAATTATATCATTTTAACTTAAATTAAAATCCAATAAACACATAATAAAATAAACAATTATACCAAAAATAAATAACCAAACTAACCAAAATAACCAATTATACCAAACATAAATTATAAAAGAAATAAAAAAATAATTGCATGATATATATATAACAGAAATAAACAATAAGCGAAATAAATAAAACAATAAATAAATAATACAAATAATAAAATAAACACATTTAACAGTAAAAATGAATAAATGAAAAATGTAATAAAACATAAACAAAGAATAAATAATAAAATAAATAAAAAACAAATACATGATACATAAAATGAAAATAAATAAAACAATCAATAATAAATAAATGAATAAAAAAACAATAAATATAAACAAATACATTTAATTCCAATCATTAATATTAAATAATTTTAAATTAAATTAAAATCTAAAACAAACACATAAATAACACAAAATAAATAACAAAAATAAATAACAATGAACAAATAAATAAATAATAAAAGAACTAAAAAACAAATTACATGATACATAAAACAGAAATAAATAAAACAATCCATAATAAACAAAATAAACAATAAATAAATAATACAAGAAACAAACGAAATCAATAAAAACTAAATAAAACATACAAAAACAAAATAAATAATAGATAAAAAAATAAATGAAACAAACAATAATTTTAAAAATAACTAAATAATAATAGGCAAACAAATTCATACATAAAAAAAATAATAAATTATAATACATGAAATAAAATATTAAATAAAAATGTAAAACAAAGAATAATAAAATAAATAAAACAATTAATGATACATAAAACAAAAATAAATAAAACAATAATAAACAAAATAAATACAGCAAACAAATAAAACAAATAATAAATAAAACAATAACAAATAAACAAATAATAGATACAAAATGGATAAAAAAAATGAAAACAATAAAAAATAATAATAATACAAAACGAAATAAAAATACTAATAAGCAAACAAACAAATACACACATACATACATAAAAAATAATATTATAGAAATACATGCTAAACCCCTAAAGGTCTTCACAAGAACATCAAGCAGGCCTCTGAACATCCATGAATAATCAGACACCAAAAAAAAGGCTTAGCGTGTAACGGCGGATCATTATTAATGCATGCACTTTTGTTGCATCGTCCATCAATGTGTTTTTGTTTTTGGTGCCCGTTAGTTTAGTTAATGCTTAACACCATCAAAGAGCCACGAGGAGGCCTGAGGATTTCAACACTTCTCGACTGAAAGACCTCGATGACCTCTGCGCCGAAAGAAGCGGCGGGATGGAGTGCATCAATCACGCCCCTTCGCCGCTGCATTAGCGCTTTATGGGAATGACGTCGCAGGATTTGATTGAAACCCAATCGCTCGCTTGCGCAACGTGGGAGAGTCGCAGTAAAGCCGAGGCTTTTTCTATGTTTCAGAAGTGTAAGTCATGCACAGTCGAGAACAATGTGACAGTGATTAGACTCAGTGACGGACCACCCAGAGCCCCGTGACTTGTCCTCAAACACATCTGCATCAGAAACACCGCTTGTAACGCTAAATAAGGACCGAAACATGAGATTACTCCTTCATACCAGTCTACATTTAGAGGTCTTTCTATAAAGTCAGTATGAAATGGTGTTGCCAAACTCAGTTTACTGCTATAATCTGATGTATTTCAGACTAAAAAGAGGACGGGAAAAAGGTCGTTGTGTATCTGAATGGAGTCAGGTGCTTGTAGAGATGGATTTGTAATACTAAATAATGGGGGGGGGGGGGATAATATATAAAATAAATAAAATATAAAAAATAAATAAATAAAAAATATATAAAATCCAACAAAACAAAAATAGATATAAATAAAAATAAAAATAAAAATAATAATAAATAAATATAAATAAGTTATAAAACAAACAATTAAAGGAATAAAAATGAACAAATAAAGAATAGATAAATATAAATCATTAAAAATAATAAAAATAAATAAAATACAAAAATAAATAAATAAAATAATAAATAATAAATAAATAAAATCCAACTAAAGATTAAAAATAGATACAAATAAAACAAAAGTAAATAATAAAAAATTAAATATAAATAAGTTCTAAAACAAACAAATAAAGCCATAAAAATATTAAATAATAAATAAATATAAATAAATCATTACACATAATACAAAGAAAAATAAATAAAAATGCTAAATTAATACAATTTAGAAATAAATAAATAAATAAAACAATAAATAATTAATAAATAAATAAAATCAAACAAAACAATACAAATAAAACAAAAAAATAATTTATAAGTTATAAAACAAAACAAAAATTAAACCATCAAAATTATAAATAAATACAAATACAAATTTGGAAATACAAATAAATCATTAAAAATAAAACAAAAAATGCATAAATTAAACAAAATATAAAAATAAAACAATAAACAATAAATAAATTAAATCAAACAAAACAATACAAATAGATACAAATAAAAATAAAGTTAATAATAAAATTAATAAAAACAAATAAAAATAAAGAAAGAATAAAACATAATAAATAAAAAAACTAATAAAATATAAAAAATAATGAATAAATAAATAAAATATACTGAAACAAACCAACAAAACAATACTAATAAATACAAATAAAATAAACAAAAAATAATAAATATAAATAAGTATTAAAACAAACAAATAAAACAAACAAATAAAACCATAATAAATAAATAATGAATTAAAAATAATAAATAAATAAATAAATAAAAAACAAATTGAATAAATAAAATTAAAATTTAACAACTAATTAAAAAATAAATCTAAAATACAATAATAAATAAACAAATAAAACAAAGCAAACCTAATTATTATTTAAAATAAATAAATAAAAATAAAGAATAAAAACAAAATAAATAAACAACAATAAAACTAAAATAATAAACAAATAATAAAACAATACATAAAAATAAATAAAAATATAAAAATGAATGAATACAAAAATTTAAATACAAAAAACTAAAACAGATACAAAAAAAACAAATATTAAAAATAATAAATATAAACAATAAAACAAACAAGTAAATAAAATAAACAAATTAAACCATAAAATGAATAAAAATAAGTGAATAAGACCATAAAAATATATAAACTGATTAAAACTAAAATGAAATTAATAAAAATTTAATAAAAATTTAATACATCTGAAATATAATAATAAAATAAATAATACACAAGCAAAACAAATAAACAAATAAAAAACTAATAAAATTACATAACTTAACTGTAAGCATAAGCAACTTCATACCAGTCTACATTTAGAGGTCTTTCTGTAAAGTCAGTATGAAACAGTGTTGCCAAACTTGGTTTACTGCTATAATCGGATGTATTTCAGGGTAAAAAGAGGACGGGAAATGGTGGTTGTGTATCTGAATGGAGTCAGGTGGTTGTAAAGATGGATTTGTGACGTCAAACAAAGAAGAAAATCAAAGCAAAGGCGGAAGAAGTTATTATATTTGATAAAAGATGATGAAGACTTTTGGTCGTTTACAATAACATTGTGCACAATAATTTGGAAAAAGTAAACAAGGACAAATTGGATGTCATGTTGACGTCTTTAGTGAAATTTGTGGTTTTTAAAGGGAGTTTTTGAATTTATGAATAAAAAATTGAAACTCATGACCACTTCTCATCCCTTTTCAAATGAATGAATAAGTGAATAAATGACTAAATAAATAAATAAAACACATTATATATATATATATATATATATATATATATATATATATATATATATATATATATATATATACATACATACACACATTTAAAAAATGATAATAAAACAATACACACAGCACACAAACAAAACAAAGAAACAAAAATAAATAGATAAAACAAAAGTTATACAAATAATAAATAAACAAATAAAACTAAAAATGTAATAATAAAATGCAATAATAAATACACAAATACATAAAACAAAACCTAATTAAAAATACAAAACAAACTTCAAAAATAATGAGTAATAATAAAAAAAGAAATAATAAATTGATAAACAATATAAATAAATAAACAAACAAAAATTCAAAAATGTAAAAAGTAAATGAACAAAACGAAAAATAATAAAAAATAAATTGATAAAACTAACTAACAAAAAAACATAAAAAAATAAAACAAAATAAATAAAGAAAACAAAAATAGAAAATAGAAATAGAAAAAAATTAACATAAATAAAACAAATAAATAAAAACAAAATAAAAAAATAAAAATAAACAAAACAAACAAGAATGAATAAAACATTAAAACGAATACACAATGAATAAAGCATAAAACTAGTAATAAGCAAATTAAAAAATAAATAAATAAACAATTATGTAAAACAGATAAATAAAACAAACAAACAAATAAATGAACAAAATAAAACAAAAAAATTATAAATAATAGATTAAAATAAATAAATACATAAATAAAACAAAACCTAATTTAAATTACAAAACAAACACCACAAAAATAACGAGTAATAATAAAAAACTAAAGAATAAATTGATAAAGAATATAACTAAAATAAAAAAATGAACAAATAAAACAAAAATCGATAAAAATAAAACAGAATAAACAAAAAACTAAAATAAATAGAAACTATAAATAGAAAAAAATTACAAATAAAAACAAATAAATGAAAACAAAATAAAACAAATAAAAATAAACAAAACAAACAAGAATAAATAAAACATGAAAACTAATACACAATAAAGCATAAAATAAGCAAAAGGTACATAAAAATAAATACAGAATAAAAAAAAATAAAACATTCATAAATTCAAAATTGATAAATAAAGCAAACAAATAAATGAACAAAATAAAATAAATAAAAATAAATAAATACATAAAAATAAATAAATAATACACAAATAAATAACACTAAACCTAATTAAAAATACAAAACAACAAAAATAACGAGTAATAATAATAAAAAACATTGATAAACAACATAACTATATAAATAAATAAACAAAAATTGATAAAACTAACAAACAAAAATAAATAAAACATAATAAACAAACAAAGAAAACAAAAATAAATAGAAAAATAAATAAATAACAAAACAAAAACAAATAAATGAACAAAATAAAACAAACAAATAAAAATAAATAAATATCAAAATAAACAAATAAAACAAAAATAAAAAAACACTAAAATAATACAAACATAAACAAATAAAACTAAAGAAATAAAACAAAAATAGTAAATACAAAAACAATAAATAAATATGTTATAAAACAAACAAATAAAACCATAAAAATTTACAAATAAATAAATATAAATAAATAAATCATAAAAAATGCATAAATAAAATATAAAAATAAATAAAATCAAACAAGACAATAAAAAGATAAATAAAACAAAATAAATAATAAAACAAACACAAATACATATAAATTACTTACAAAACAAACAAATAAAACCATAAAAATGAACAAATAATAAATAAATAAATCATTAAAAATAATAAAAATAAAAATAAATAATGCATAATAATGAAGTAATGAAACATAACAAACAAAATTAAATAAATAAATGCAACAGAAATAAATAAACTAAACCAAAATGAAACAAATAAATATCATTTAAAAATAACAAATAAAACAAATTAAATTAATAAACAATAATAAATTATTAATAAAACAATAAATAAAACATGAAAATAATATGGATGCCTGAGCAACTAAACTAAAACTCATTACCAAATGTCTCCATCTGTCTGTGGAGCTGCACTATATTTAGTCAGATTTATAAATGTTGTTTTAAGGATATTAAGAGATTTGTGTTGGACAACAAGACTAAAACACTGATGAAGATAATGGTTTTTCTGCATTGAAATGAGAACATGAACACTGAGGTCGCCGTGAGTCCTTCGTGAATCATCGATTATTCCTCTAAACCGCAACTCTTTATCAATTCAATGTTCTGTTGATTTGCTCCAGAATGCTTGATTAACTAAAACCATCTGTCATCTGAATTACAAGTCAAGCTTGTACTTGTTTTTCCTGTGGATGAGTGTTTCAGGACTGGTGTTTGTCAGATTCCCGGACGATGATCGCTCCTGCGGCCGGACTTGAGCTCCGTCTGAAATGACAAAAACCATCAGTGGCTTTCTTTCCATCATCAGTTCGGGAGCAGATCCTATTGTTTCAGAGACGAGGCCAGTTACTGTCACCATGGCAGACGCTTCATGTTATGGCTAACAAGGACCTTTTTTTTTCCTTCAATGATTGACTTGATGATTTGAAAGTCTTAAATTTCTCTCTTTAATTTGTGACTTCATACAAATTCTCTCTCTATAACATTTTCCCAATATATATGTATTATTATTATAAATAGATTAATTGGAAGATTAAATAATAAATTAGTCAAATTAATATTTATTAATTTGTTTTATTAATTAATTTAATTTAATTTAATTTGTGTGTGTGTGTGTGTGTGTGTGTGTGTGTGTGTGTGTGTGTGTGTGTGTGTGTGTGTGTGTGTGTGTGCGCAAAACAAAAATAGATAAATAAACAAAAATGGAACAATAAATAAATCTAAATAATAAATAAAACAAATTAAATAAACATATAAAAGCATAAAATAAAATAAATAAAACAATAATTTTAATAACCAAACAAATTAACCAAAACAATAAAAATAAATAGATACAAATAAACTAAAAAATTAAACGAGTAATAAATACATTAAAATAAATAATAAAACAAATAATATAAATAAATAAAACTAAAATGTAATAAATAATACACAAATAAATATTAAATAATTGAAAATACAATAAACACCACAAAAATAACAAATAAAGCTAAATAATAAACATAAAAATAAATGAACAAATAAAACTAAATTAAAAAAATAATAATAATACATTGACAAATAAACAAAAATGGGACAATAAAAAATATAAATAATAAATTAAACACAAAAAATGAAATAACAAATAAAAACCCCAAAAGGAATAAAAATAAATAAATAAAATAATTAAAATAACCAAACAAAATAACCAAAACAATAAAAATAAATAGATACAAATGAAATAAAAATGAAACAAGTAATAAATTCATATAAATAAATAAAAAATAACATAAATAAAACTAAAATGTAGTAAATAAATAATACACAAATAAATATAAAATAACTGAAAACAAAAAAATAACCCCCACAAAAAGAACAAGAAAAATAATAAACAAAATAAATGAAAAAAATAACAAATAATAAACAAATGAATAAAACAAAACACATAAATAAACAAATAAAACCATAAAAATGAATAAAAATAAACCAATAAACCAATAATTAAATAACCAAACTAAATAACCCAAAAATAAAAAAACACAAATAAAATAAGAAACAAGTAATAAATAAATAAATAATAAAACAATAATGTAAATAATTAAAACTAAAATGTAATAATAAAATAAATATAAAATACAATAATAAATAAATGATGCACAAAAAATAAAATTATGAAAAATAAACAGCACAAAAATAAACAAATAAAACAAAATAATAGCACAAAAATAAATTAACAAATAAAACTAAATAAATAAAACAAAAGTAATACATTGATAAATAAACAAAAATGGACCAATAAAAATATAAATAATAAATAAAACACATAAATGAAATAAACAAATACAACTGTTAAAAGGAATAAAAACAAATAAATAAATAAAACAATAATTAAAATAACCAAAACAAATAAACAACACACAAATAAATAAAATACTTAAAAAGAAAAATAACAAAAATAATAAACAAAAATAAAACAAATAAAACAAACAAATAAATAAAACACATAAATAAAATAAACAAATAAAACCATAAAAATTAATAAAAAATAAACCAATAGACCAATAATTAAATATCCAAACAAAAAAAAAACAATAAAAAGGTAAAAAAAGGAAACAAATAAATATATATAAATAAATAATAAAACAAACAACGTGAATAAATAAAACTAAAATGTAATAAGATAAATATAAAATACAATAAATAAATAATGCACAAAAAATAAAGTAATGAAAAAAAAAAGATTGAATAAAACAAAAATAAACAATTAAAAACAAAAAACATGAAAGAAATACACAAGTAAATATATAAAACAGACTTAAATAAACCAAAAATAGATAAATAAACAAAAATGGAACTAATAATAAATAAATATAAATAATAAAACAAAAAATTAAATAAAACAAATACAATAAACAAAAATAAATGAATAAAAAATCATTAAATAACCATAACAATAAAAAATAATAACAATAATAGTTTTTAAACGGTAGAATTTAAATAATATACATAAGGAGGTAAAAAAGTAGCATTTGTTGAAAAGCAAACAAAAAATATAATTCTCAATATTACATAATTGACATAAAAGTTTTTCTGACTTATAATCTGTGGAAAAGCTACCTATGAATGTAATATTCTATATTTATATGAACATATCTAATTTATTATAATATAATACTCTAGTCTATACAATGAGCAGGCAGTGTTTGAGAAGGAGGCGCAGTGTTTCTCAGGGCAGGAAAGGTGGAGGTGTAAACACTGGCTGGGATAATTGCAGGTTAACGTCTCATCTTTTCATAAACTCAGCACAAAAATGTTGATGTATTTAACATGGCTGCCTCAAAATTACAATTCCTGAAGCTGAGAAAATGTCATTGCTTTTGGAGCACCACAGAGGCTTTGGCCGAGGGCCTCCGCTGACCTTGGACCGGTCGGGACCACACACACGTCACCTTCAGCGGGACGGCCTGGCGCGCCTCCTCCGGCCTCAGACCGGTGAGAGGTGAAAGCGCGATGGTCACTTGCGCACGGCTTTTCCAATGCTGGCCATGACTAAATTAAGCTAACAGACGCAAACACCGTCAGGATGACTGGAGCTCCTAACTCCTATTTTTATTGTTTTGTTTGGTTATTTAATTATTGGTTTATTTTTATGGTTTTATTTGTTTATTTTATTTATTTGTATGTTTATTTTTTTATCTATTTTTGTTTTAATCAATGTATTATTTTTTATAATTTTTTATTTTATTTGTTCATTTTTTTTTTGTTTATTATTTTGGTCCATTTGTTATTTTTAATTATATTTATTTGTGTATTTATTTATTTATTACATTTTAGTTTTATTTATTTATGTTATTTGTTTTATTATATGTATTTATTACTTGTTTCACTTTTTATTTTATTTGTATCCATTTATTTTTATTGTTTTGGTTATTTTAGTTATTTTTTTATTTTTTTATTTGTATTCCTTTTTATGGTTGTATTTGTTTATTCCATTTATGCGTTTTATTTCTTGTTTATATTTTTTATTGTTCCATTTTTGTTTATTTATCAACGTATTATTTTTGTTTTGTTAATTTATTTTTGTGCTTATTTTGGTTTATTTGTTATTTTTTCGGTGTTTATTTTTTCATTTGTTATTGATTTATATTTTGTGTATTATTTATTTATTATTGTATTTTATATTTACTTATTACATCTTAGTTTTATTTAATTTGCGTTATTTGTTTTATCATTAATATGTATTTATTACTTTTATTTGTATCTATTTTTATTGTTTTGATTAATTATTGGTTTATTTTTATTTATTTTTTATGGTTTTATTTGTTTATTTTATTTGTGTTTTATTATTTATTTTAATTATTTATTATTTAACAAGATGTCTCATCAGAGTTAAAAAAAAAAGATCAATAAGATGAATAAGTCATAATAATAATAACAAAACATTTAGCCTACCTCAGAAAAGCCAACAAGCCTATATGCTGTTTTTCCATGTTACATGTGAAGACAGGTTTGATGCCACAGGCTTTTTTTTAGGGGGGGGGGGGGGGGGGGCTGAATTTCTGAGTTGGCTGAATTTTCACATTAACTTTACGCAATATAACAATTTTATTACATGAATTCTTTCCTTTTAGTAAATTAAAGTAGTAATTTGAAGCATTCTATAGATACATTTATCCATTTATGTCTG
>NC_133385.1:5774477-5857205 GCF_049309525.1 Garra rufa
AGGACTTTGCTTTCTGCAGACCAGTCAAGTTCTTCCACACTGACTAAATCAATAATTTCCATTTGAACATTGCCTTATACACAGAGGCATTGTCATGTTATAATAGAAAAGGGTCCTGTCTAAACTGTTGCTATAAAATTAGGAAGCACACAATTCCCTAGAATATCATTATATGCTTAAACTTTAGGATTTGTACTCAAAATGACTACAGTAGTCATTAGTTCAACTTGTTCATTAGAAGGGGGTGTCCCATACTTTGTCAATATAGTGTATGACTAAAAAGTTTCTTACCTGTTCAGTATGAAGTCCAAGATCACCATTGTTTTGCCCTGCAAAATAGATAAAACATTATTTTGTGCACTTTTGGGTTACAGATATGTTTAAAAAAGGTCTGAAAGTTGGTTTAAAATGACTAAATTATTTTGTTTTCTCACATAATCTGTATATATATAGATGACATGGTATTGGCCTGCAAAATGAATAAAACATTACTTTAGGGACCTTTGGATTACAAATATGTCTAAAAAAGGTCTGAAAGTTGACTTTGTGGATCTGGTGGAATAAACAGACATTTTTCTCTCACTTATTCAGTACAAAATCTCAGATCGCCATTCGCCATCATATCGACCTGAAAAAAAGATGAAATGTGAAAAATTTAGCCATGAAACTCCACTTGAATTCTATTTGGTTCATTCAATTCAATGTTCTCAACCAATGGGATTCACATACTCAATATGTTTATCTATAAAACTGTTTATCTATAGTCTATGAATGCTATGTCTGTGCACTATGCGTGTCCTTATCTTAGCCCTCCACCTCCCCAGCACCACCTGTCTAGATCTGCTATTGGGATCTTAGTTATTTAAAAAAAAAAAATTGTGCAACTTTGGGTTTATATATGACTAAAAAAAGGTTTTGAAAGTGTTTCAAGTCCAAGATTGTCGTCACATTTGACTGCAAAACAGATAAAATCTTTTGTGGTTATACATATGACCAAAAAAAAGTTTGTTTTAAAAATTCCAAGATCGCCATTATATTGGCCTGTAAAAGATATAAAACATTATTTTTTAAAACATTACTTTGTGCAACTTTGAGTTACAAATATGTTTTAAAAAGGTCTGAAAGTTGGTTAAAAATTACTAAATAATATGCTTAAAGTTTAAGATTTGTACTAATGGAAATGACTATGGTAGTCAAACCTGTTCATTAGAAAGGGGTGTCCCAATGCTTTTGGCAATATAGTGTATGACTAAAAAAATTAAAGTCCAAGATCACATCCGTTTTGCCCTGCAAAACAGATAAAACATTATTTTATGCACTTTTGGGTTACAGATATGTTTAAAAAAGGTGCAAAAGTTGACTTTTTGTGAATCTAGTGGAATAAACAGACACTTTTCTCTCACCTATTCAGTACACAATCTCAGATCGCCATCATATCGACCTGAAAAAATAAAAAATAAAATGTGAAAAATTTAGCCATGAAACTCTACTTGCATTCTAATCGGTTTATTCAATTTAATGTTCCCAACCAATAGGATTCACATACTCAATATGTTTATCTATATAACTGTTTATCTATATTCAATGAATGCTATGTCTGTGCCCTATGCATGTCCTCATCTTAGCCCTCCACCTCCCCAGCACCACCTGTCTAGATCTGCTACAGGGATCTTAGTTACTAAAAGAATTGTGCAACTTTGGGTTTACATATGACTAAAAAGGTTTTTGAAACTATAAAGTCCACGACTGTCATCACATTTGACTGCAAAACAGATAAAATCTTTTGTGGTTACACATGTGACCAGAAAAACATTTGTTTTAAAAATTCCAAGATCGCCATTATATTGGCCTGTAAAAGACATAAAACATTAGTTTTTGCATCTTTGGATTACAGATGTGTAAAAAAAGGACTGAAAGTTGGTTTTAACAGACTCTTTGTGGATTTAGTGGAAAAAATATTTTCCTAGATCGCTATTGTATTGGCCTTTTAATTATGTCAAGTTTGTCTTTGAGACTAAAAAGAGCCATGAGACCCCACAACACAGCGTGACCCCGGGACTGGAAGTGTGTATGTGTGTTTAAGCAATTGACCCTGGCGGCCGGGGTTTCTGTTTACTGAAACATGAGGTTCTCCGGTAGTTCCTGTCGGAATAATTTCGTTCTGGTTCAAAAAGCTTTCACCGCAAGATCTAATGCTAATATGCTAATAGCAGCTGTGCTCAAGTTTCTTTTGACCTGGTGAAAAAAGCGATCATGTTTACACTGACATTAGGAGATAACAAAAATATACACGTCCATTAACATGTGTTGTCCTACCGTGGTTTCCCTTGAACGGCGGTGCGGAACGGCTATGGGAAATGTCATTAGGAAGCCGTTACTCGGCACTCTTGCGGGAAAATTTATGAGGTGTTAAGTACAGCGTTTTACACGAGGGGCAGGAGGGCTCCACTTCACGACTCCCTGAATCTCTCAACAAAAGAGGGAAAACAAGGGATGTCTTCAGGAATATGTGGCTTTTTTTTTTTCCAGTGTCGCTGCCAGCACCAGTTTAGATCTTCCCGTCCTGTTAATGACACATTTAAATTAGCTTTGGTCGGGTTTTCTTCGCATTCATCGAGATTCTTCTTTTCTCCTCGGCCTGGTCGGGCTCCGGAGAACCACATGCCAGGGTCACTCCTCTCCTCTCCCACCCAGCCAAACCAGACCCATAATTTTGCTTTTGTTTCAGACTCGGCCCCAGTTATAAAGAAGGAAGCAGCGTGGAAAGGTCAACAGAGAAGGATGCTGAAAAGAAAGCCATTTGGAGAAGAAGGTGAATGTTAGCATGTCTCTATAAGCTTAAACCACAACACTCTAATTAGAAAGTAAATAGTACATGCACACATTGGTTATTCAGTATTTTAATTCGCTTATAACTATCAACACTAGTCAGCAATTAGCTTTACCCACCACCTCGGACAGATTTTACCCCCGCTACCTTGTTGATAAAAACAGCATATGCTGGTTGGGTATGTTTTGAAGCATGGCTGCTGGTTTGAGCTGGTTAAAGCAGGTCATATGCTTGTCCTAAGCTGGTCCTGTACAGGAGCTAGTTGCTTAGGACCAGCACATGACCAGCTAAGGACCAGCTTAAATCAGCAGCCATGCTTCAAAACATACCTAACCCGCATATGCTGTTTTTTTTCCAACAGGGTACTCATTCTGGGATTGCTGGTAATTGGTAAATGCAGTTCTGCTTTAGTCTTCAGCCAAAACAAGATATCTTAGAAGCAGAGTTGTGTGGAATTTAATTGAAAACAATGGATATACTGACCGATAGATAGACAAAACAATATATAGAACGATAGATAGAACGATAGATAGATAGAGAGAATGAACAAACAAACAATCGAAATATAGATAGATATAGTTAGACAGAAAGATAGATAGACAGATAGAACGATAGATAGAACAATATATATATATATATATATATATATATATATATATATATATATATATATATATATATATATATAACGATAGATAATTTGATAAATAGAGAATAAACAAAGAATATAAGATGGAAGGAAAGAAAGAAAGAAAGAAAGACAGACAGACAGACAGACAGACAGACAGACAGACAGACAGACAGACAGACAGACAGACAGACAGACAGACAGACAGACAGACAGACAGACAGACAGACAGACAGACAGACAGACAGACAGACAGACAGACAGACAGACAGATAGATAGATAGATAGATAGATAGATAGATAGATAGATAGATAGATAGATAGATAGATAGATAGATAGATAGATAGATAGATAGATAGGAGAATGAACAAACAAACGATTGATAGATCAATGGACAAATAGACAGACAGACAGACAAACAAATAGATAACGGACGAACAAACAAACAAACAAACAATCAATAGTTAAAGACAGACGGACGGACGGACGGACGGACGGATAGATAGATAGATAGGAGAATGAACAAACAAACGATTGATAGATCAATGGACCAATGGACAAATAGACAGACAGACAGACAGACAGACAGACAGACAAACAAATAGATAACGAACGAACAAACAAACAAACAAACAAACAAACAAACAATCAATAGTTATAGACACGGACGGACAGACAGACAGACAGACAGACAGACAGACAGATTACTAATTAGGCCGCTCACTGGGTTTTGTGCCAGACCTCCAGAATACAGATCTGCTGGAGGAGGGTTTCCTTGACAGGGGCCTCCTGTTCAAACCGCGGAGCGCAGAAGCCGCTGGAAAAGTCAACCATGAGGATCTCCTCTGAAGGGACGCTGGGAGCGGCGGTGGGCGATTAGGGCGCACAAAGACTTCTTCATATTTTCCTGCATGAAATGCTTTATGAAGGATGAAAGTGGTCCCTCGTCCTCCTCAATGACCGATGATTACCATTAAGTATTCAGTCAAAAGAAATTCCCTAAACTCACGGGGTTTACAAATTTAATACATCTGAGTAGCAGGAAAAATATTTTCCCAAGCCATCAAACTCCTCCAGATTGAAGCGGGAAGAAAATGAATAAATTCAACTAAACAATTCAAAACAATAACCTAAACAAAAAGTCTAAATGACTGCGCCTTGGCATATTAGATGAAAATCATGTCATTCTTGTTGCATTGGTAAAATTGCTCTTTTAACTGCAGTCTGGCTATGATTTCATGCCCACTATGTAATATGTTATGTTCTGCTTTGTGCACACAGGAATTGTGGGTAATCTTTAGCAGCACCATTCATTGATGTCTCCACTCCCAGAGGAAAATGCAACCTATGTGGCAAAAATATTACAATAGACTAAATAAAAAGCATAATAAATTATAAAATAAATAATAAAAATGTATGCATATTATACTCACCCAACATTGATGAAGGTTTCCATTTCATTGCATTGCTGTAACAACTGAGAAAATAATAAATTAGTCATTTTACTTTCCAACAGGTAAGTGCGCTAACATAACACTGTTTTTTTTTTCCCATTATCATTCCTGAATGGAGGTGTAAGAGTTGGACGACTGACACATGAGGGCCTCATTAATCTAGGAAGAGGCTTTACATGCCTCGCAGTCAAAAATACGCTGATTTTATCTCAGCTTTGACAGAAAAGCCAATGACTGTAACCCGTCCTCATCGCCTGCTTTTGTTCCCTTCAGTTTGCTTTTACAAGTCTGAGCTTAAGGCTAATGGTGTGATAGTACATTAAAGTCTCATCTAGAGACTGCTCATAAATTTCACAGTTAATCACAAAGAAATGGTAACATATCGAAATAAAAGTGACATTTTGAAGTAGAAAGACTGAAATTGCATTTTCTTGTAAAACATACTCTAAAAATAATTATTTACTACTTTGACAAAGAATTTTTACAGTGTATGTTGACACTATGATACTGTTGGTAATATCAAGTTAAAACGTTTGTATTTTTGTATGATTCATTTTAAATGCATCCATTAAGTTCCAAATACAAGGTGAAATAATTGATTTAAGATTTTATAAATTTGTGAAGTACTCAATTCGTTGGATTCATAAAAAAGACGACAATATTACATGATCATTAAAAACCATATCATTTTTTTTTTATATAAAGCGACTATATTTTATTAATTAGATGGAAAATGTTGCATTTGCATTATTCTGCTATGTTGGTTTGTTCCATATGCCCTTATTTGGAGTTCCTGTCTCGTTAAGTGTATTCACATCACCTGTTTGTAATTTGATTAGAGAGGGGGCCCATGGAGGGCCACCACTGAGGGTGAGCGGACCTGGGACATTTAAAAGTGGAATTACCTGCCTACCTGGAACTATCTGCCTGCCATGAATACCAATTGGATAAAAATTTGACTTTCACAGAGGATATATTTGCAGAAATGCCTCCTCTTCTACCACCATCTGATGAACTGACCGTCTGCCCCAAACTACCTGAATTTCCCACCCACCCTCCCTCTTCTGCCCATTTCTGTCTACCATGCTGTATCTGCCATGCCACCACCCAGCAAGCATTTTTTGGTCTAAAAGACGTCTATTAGCCGTGAAAACACAGCCCAGACGTCTAGGCTAAAACAAGTTTGTATTTGGGCTGTCAGTGAAAATTTAATAGACGTCTACAAATATCCCAGTATTAGACTAGTCATCAATTTAAAAATGACAAATTAAAATTACAAAAATTAAACCATAAAACCTTGTAAACGCTGCTGAGTTTGCTTACAGGATGGAATATCATACATCTAACTAGTTATTTTGCCAAAAAATGGCATGCAACCAAATTCAAGATTATTTGGGCTGGAAGTGGGTTACACATAGCCGGACTATATTGGGTTTATAGTTAACCAAGACGGTGAAATGACGACTATTGCTTGCTGGGCACTGTCCCCTGACAGCCCCTCTGCTCACCCTCAGCCCACCATCTGTGCCCACCAGGTTTGCCAGTCTCCATTGGCGTCATGGCTGGAGGATCCCTCGTCTTCACTTCCAGCCTCAGAGTCCAGGACTCCACCTCGGCCCTCCGACCCTCCGACCCTGCAGCTCCACCACCACTCTCAGCTCCCTCGCCTCCACCATCACCCGTCGGTCCACCAGCTCTGCCGGGCTCCCTCGTCCCTCCAGTTCGGCCTTGGTCGGTCGTCGTCCTACCATCGCCTCAGGACTCCACCCCTCCAGCTGCGCCTCGTCACTCTGTCCCACCGGCTCCATTGGGCTCCTCTCTCCCTCCGGCTCAGCGTCAGTCCTCTGTCGCTCTGGCTCCACCGCCGGATCTCCGCCTCGGTCACCAGAGCCTTCCGGATCCTCAGTGTCGCCCAGGATCTTCGGCTCTCCATCTCAGCCTCGGGCTCCACCACCACCTGCTCTGCCTCCGTCGGGTGGCCCCCTGGAGTCATCAGCCCTTCCTCCACCATGGCTCCTCTCTCCGTCGGCTCCACCGTGGGTCACCATCATGGCTGCGGCCTGGGTCTCACCTGGCTCCTTCTGCCTCCTACTTGGCTCCTCCCTCCGTCGTCACCTCCCTGAACTGTTCTGTTTCCACCTTGGCTCCTTCCTCCATCACCACCTTGGACTCTGTTGTTCGTCCTCCTCCCGGGTGTCCATCCTCCGCTGAAACCTCCTCCCATATGGACTTTGTGTTATCCAACCAGTATCCATCTCTGTCTCCTTCCTCCTTATCTCCCATCTGGGGGGAGTACTGTAACACCCCTGTCATTCTGTCTATGTTGGTTTGTTCCATATTCCCTTATTTGGAGTTCCTGTCTCGTTAAGTGTATTCACATCACCTGTTTGTAATTTGATTAGTGTCTTTATAAGTTTGTGTCTGTTCACTTTGAAGTTACCTGCGTGTATGTGTGTTCCTACCTTCTGCCTGTGAATTATCTTTACAGTCTTGTGTAAAATTATTAAAAGAAAAGAACTTTATTTCAACTTCATGTTGCGATCATCACCACGTGCACCGTGACAATGTGAATAGAATTTAGGTAACACCTATTAACTATTAACTACGACTTTTCCCTCAATAAATTCCTAATTTGCTGCTTATTAATAGTTAGTAAAGTAGTTGTTAGGTTTAGGTATTGGGTAGGATTAGGGATGTAGAATAAGGCATTAATATGTGCTTAATTAGTACTAATAAATGGCCAATATTCTAGTAATATGCATGCTAATAAGTCGTAGTTAATAGTTAATAGGTGTTACCTATTCTAAAGTGTTACCATCATTTTGTTAAATTTATATTTATTTTTGGTTTGCATACATTGAGTTTCAAATAGAAGGCAAAATGAATCATAAATTAGATTTATTAAGTATTTACTTCACTGGATGGATTTTTTTTGTATTTATTTTATATGAATTTATTTATTTATATCTTTTTTATCCATTAAGTTTCAAATAGAGAACAATAATTATTTTTTATAATAATTAATATAATTAATTTATGAACTATTCAGTTCACTGGATTATTAAAAAACAGACAGTACTGCATGATTCTTAAAAAATGTATTATATTTTACCATTGCAGTGATATAAAATGACTATATTTGATAAATACCAAGTTATATAAAGTCATTACCATTGCAATAATATAAAATGATTAATTTGATAAATATCTGGCAACATTGCTCATTGTTGCTTTGGACATGGTAACTCATGTTAATATAAATAGAAAATGTTGCATGTGTATTTTTGTATCCTTAATTTTAGTGTTTTTTGTTTTTGTTTTTTATCCATTAGGTATCAAATAGAAGAACAATACATGATCATTGAAAAATATATTGCTCATTGTTACTTTGGATACAGTATCTCATGTGAATATAAATGGAAAATAGTGCATTAGCATTTTTGTATAATAAATTTTAGGGTTTTCTTTTGCGTCCATTAAGTTTCAAATAGAAGGCAAAAATAACCATTAATACGATTAATTTATTTTGTATTCAATTCACTAGATTATTTAAAAAAAAACACTACACGCTTTTTAGAAATTATATATATATATATTTTACTATTGTAATGATATAAAATCACTACATTTGATAGATTTGGTTGATTGATTGTTGCTTTGAACACATTAACACTTTAATATAAAAAAAAGTTGCATTTGCATTTTTTTAATCATTAAGTTTAAGAGTTTTTTTTGCATCCATTAAGTTAAAAAAAGGCAAAAATAATCATTAATACAATTTATTTATGAAGTATTCAATTTACTGGATTATTAAAAAAGCAGACAATATTGCATGATTCTTGAATTATATCAAATTGTTACCACTGCAGTGATATAAAATGACTAGATTTGATAAATATCTGGCAACGGTGCTCACTGTTGCTTTGGACAAGGTAACTCATGTTAATATAAAAAACACTATTGTCCTATTTAATACTGTAAAGCTGCTTTGACACAACAAATTGTTAAAAGCACTGTATAAGTAAAGATGATTGATTAATTGATTGATAGATATAAATGGAAAATGTTGCATTTGCATTTTTGTATCAAATTGTAGATTTTTTTTTTTTTTGCATCCATTAGGTTTCATATAAAAGGCAAAAATAATGATTCATTTATAAAGTATTCAATTCACTGGATTATTAAAAAAGCAGACAATATTGCATGATTCTTGAATTATATCAAATTGTTACCACTGCAGTGATATAAAATGACTAGATTTGATAAATATCTGGCAACATTGCCAATTGTTGCATTGGTCATGGTAACTCATGTTAATATAAAAAAAATATGGAAAATGTTTGCATTTACATTTTTGTATTATTAATTTGAGATTTTAAAATTATTTTTTTTAATAGAAGGCAAAAATAATCATTAATTTGATTCATTTATGAAGTATTCAGTTCACTAGATTATTAAAAAACAGATGATTCCTAAAAATTATAGAATTTTTTATTACAAGTGCAATAATATGAAATGACTATATTTGATAAATATCTGGCAGATATTTATCAAATGTAGTTTATATCATTGCAATTGTAATTTTTAATAATTATTTATGCCTTCTATTAAAAAAAAAACCTCTAAAATTAATACAAAAATGCAAATGCAAATGCAAATAAATATGATTTTTTTTTGCATCCATTAAGTTTCAAATAAAAATAATCATAAAACATTTATGTTTGCATTTTTAAATGGAAAATGTTGCATGTGCATTTTTGTATAATTAATTTTACAGTTTTGTTTGTTTGTTTGCATTCATAAAGTTCCAAATAGAAGACAATAATAATCATAAATATTAATTCAATAATGAATTCGTTTGTGAAGTTTTCAATTCACTGGATTACAGCTGCAATTATATAAAATTACTAAATTTGATAAATATCTGGCAACGTTGCTTACTGTTGCTTTGGAAACAGTAACTCATGTTAATGTAATTAAAACGCAAGTGCGGTTTTTTATTTTTTTGCATCTATTAAATTTTAAATAGAAGGCAAAAATAATCATAAATAATGATTTATTCAGTTAAGCTCCATTAAGTAACATTTTATTTGCATTTTTTAAATGGTAAATGTTGCATGTGCATTTTTGTATCATTAGTTTTCATTCATTGCATTCCAAATAGAAGACAATAATAATCATTAATATTAATTAATTAAATAATGAATTCATATGTGAAGTTTTCAATTGACTGGATTACAGCTGCGATTATATAAAATGACTAGATTTGCTTTGGACATGTTGCATTTGATTTTTATAGTCGCTGATATTTATAGTTTTTGTATTATTTTTTAATTTGCATTGATAAAGCTCTAAATAAAAGTTGAAAATGCCTATAGAAATATGAATTTACTTGACTATTAGAAAAATCTCAGACAACAACAAAAATCTGCGAGCATTGGAAGCTGATAATGCTTGTGCAAAGAATCCTAACACTCAGTGGCATGAGAGGAATATCCAACCCAAACCACTGATCGTAGATTTGTCTGTTTATGTTTTCCCAGTCTCTCGTACGCTTCCCGAAACTCTCTGGCTCTTTGCAGGCCTCACCACTCCAAAAAACCCTGTAACCCTATTTTTGTTTTGATGGACAACCCGATAGACAACGAGCTGTCCGGTTTTATGTACATTTTAGATCTTAAAACTTAAGTTGGTCGAGTATAATTTCATCGGCTGGTCCCAGCATCTGTCGCGAAAGGGCTGCTCTGTGCGTCCAAAACACAGATACGCGATCCAGCACAGTGAGTGTATGGCTTTGCGTTTGTGAAACCATATTTATTTTACTCTGGGAAGGTTAATAGTGCATTATTTCATCTGTCACTGAGCCCTATGGCACGGCCGACGTAACCCCAGGCCCGATTTTTCAGCTCTATGATAGCATTTTGTCTATAAGCGTATCCAAGTGAGTCTCATAGACCTGATTTATAGGATTTCTTTAAGCCACTTTTCAGTGTACGCCTCGCTCGTGTAAACAGACTTTTGCGCTGCGGCCTGCAAGAGGAAATTTGAAGTTTTACAGGTTAAAAGCGAATCAATTACAGTCTGACGGCTGACAAGAACAAATGTGATGTAGTTGGCGAACATATGCGGTATTAAACCTTACATTACTAAACCCTATACCACCAAAAAATAATTCAATAATTCTTGTTTCTCATTCAAATATCAAGACACTTGAGAAGCAAAATGAAGTCCTCTGGAAAAAGTTGAAAGTTTTCTGGGAAAAAATGATCGAAATTAAGTGCTTAAAGATTTAAGAGCATCTGGGTTTTTGTTTTTTCCCGTTTCAAGTATGAACTCACTTAATTTTGATGCATTTTTTTACAAATCTGTCCAAAATACTCAACTTAAGTGACTTCATGCTTCATGCTTCACGTATCTGCCAATGGGGTCAGAAAAGTAATCTTGTTTTCCTTTGAATTTAGTACATTTTTCTGACCTCATAGGCAGATTTTATTTTATTTTTTAGATATAAAACCAATTAATTCTGATGCATTTTTCAGAAAAGAAGATGTAATGTGTTATTTTGTTAAGCAAATGTACATTGATTTAAGAACATTTAAGTATTGCTATGGAAAAACCAGTCAAAAATATTAAAATGAACTGACTTTATGTATAAAACAAGAACAAATATCTGCAAAAAAGATCTTGTTTTCCTTTTGAAATAGGTTTATTTTTCTGGCCCCAAAATCTAAATAAAATTAAAAATGACAAAATATTACTTATTTTCTGAAATATGTATCAAAACTAAGTGAGTTTATGCTTTAAACATTTAAAAATATTGTCATATTTTTAAATGTTTAAAGCATAAACTCATATTTCAGAAAATAAGTAATATTTTGTCATTTTTAATTTTATTTAGATTTTTGTTTGTGAAAACCAGTCAAAAATACTCAACTTAAGTGACTTCATGCTTAAAACAAGAACAAATATCTGCCAATGGGGTCAGAAAAAAATGATTGTTTTCTTTGTGAATTCAGTAAATTTTTCAGACCCCATTTGCTGATTTTTTTTGTTTGTTTTTAATGTAAACTCAATTAATTTTGATAGATTATTTAGAAAACAAAACGTAATATATGTTTTAAGTAAATTCTTCTCGTTTAAAGTATAAACTCACTTAGTTTTGATAAATAAAATTAAAAAAAAAAAACAGACAAAATATCTTGTCATTTTTAATCTTATGTAAATGTATGTTGATCTAAGAGAGTTTAAGTATTTATATGGGAAAACCAGTCAAAAATACTTAACTTAAGTGACTTCATGCTTAAAACAAGAACAAATATCTGCCATTGGGGTCAAAAAAATGATCTTGTTTTCCTTTTGAAATATATTTATTTTTCTGGCCCAACTTTTTAATGTTTAAAGCATAAACTCACTTAGTTTTGATACATATTTCGGAAAATAAGTAATATTTTAATGTCATTTTTCATATTAAGTAAATGTATGTTGATTTAAGAATGTTTAGATTTTTGTATATGAAAACCAGTCAAAAATACTCAACTTAAGTGACTTTAGGCTTAAAACAAGAACAAATATCTGCCATTGGGGTCAGAAAAAAAGGAAATTTTTCTTGTTTAAAGTATAAACTCACTTAGTTTTGATTAAAAAAAAAAACAGACATAATATCTTGTCATTTTTAATCTTATGTAAATTTATGTTGATTTAAGAGAGTTTAAGTATTTGTATATGAAAACCAGTCAAAAACACTTAACTTAAGTGCCATTGGGGTCAGAAAAAAAGTAAATTTTTATTGTTTAAAATATAAACTCACTTAGTTTTGATTAAAAAAAAAAAAAAAAAAAAAAAACCCCAGACATTATATTTTGTCATTTTTAATCTTATGTAAATGTATGTTGATTTAAGAGAGTTTAAGTATTTATATAAGAAAACCATTTAAAAATACTTAACTTAAGTGACTTCATGCTTAAAACAAGAACAAATACCTGCCATTGGGGTCAAAAAAATTATCGTTTTCTTTGTGAATTCAGTTAATTTTTCAGTCCCTATTTGCAGATTTTTTTAGTTTTTGTTTTTAATGTAAATTCACTTAATTTTGATAGATTATTTAGACAACAAAATTTAATATGTTATGTTTAAGTAAATTTTAAAATAAATGTTTAAGTAAATTTTTCTTGTTTAAAGTATAAACTCACTTATTTTGATAAATAAAAAAAAAACAACAGACATTATATCTTGTCATTTTTAATCTTATGTAAATGTATGTTGATTTAAGAGAGTTTAAGTATTTGTATGTGAAAACCAGTCAAAAACACTTAACTTAAGTGACTTTTTGCTCAAAACAAGAACAAATATCTGTCAAAGCGGTCAGAAAAATGATCTTGTTCCCTTCCGGGAACTCTACACTGCGTCCTGAAACGCTATGGGGAACGCCATTGGCGGGCCGCACTCTGAGTCATAGTCCAACGTCCAATGAGAAACGGGAGTGACGTCACAGGCGCGGTGACGTCATCGACCAGGAAGTATAAAAGCACGTGCGTTTGAAGCCGGCGTCAGCTTTTGTCATTCAGCGAGAGCGCTCTATGTCTATTGTCTGTCTGTCCCATACTGCTGTTTTTCAGTGCCAGTTTGCACTACTTTATTTTGAGCAGTATGCCTGGGGGAAAACGTTCTTTTAAGAACGAAAGAAGAAAGGCGGTTCAGCAGCCACATAGAAAGTGTGTCCCTCCCTGCCAACGTTCCATTGTTGGTGGGGATACACACGATCTATGTGTGGTCTGCTGGGAGCGGAGCACGCTA
The DNA here is from genome assembly GCF_049309525.1 of Garra rufa. NCBI lineage: Eukaryota > Metazoa > Chordata > Actinopteri > Cypriniformes > Cyprinidae > Garra > Garra rufa. Next base: position 5,788,184 of record NC_133385.1, read on the forward strand.
GGTCAGCCCTTGAGGGGGCTGGCTGCCCGCAGTGCGAGCGAATGCCGCTGCGGTTGCTCCGTTCCCGGAAAGCCCTCTTTGAGGAGGGGGCTTTCGTTAGCGTTCCCTGCGGGTCTGGCCCCGCTTCCGTCGAGGCGGAGCGGCAGCTGCACTCGTGGGGATCGCAGCTAGATCTACTAGAGGTAGTGAGACGGGTGATCCCCTATCTCCTTCCCTATCTGGTGGATCGGTAAATCTCCTACTGGATAAGGAAGCCCGCATGCGGTTACTTCCATCCAGAAAGAGTTTTCAACACTTCCCCTATCTTCCTCCGAGGAGGTTGATGTGGAGAACGTTGTCAAAAGTATTCAACCGCCCCCCCCCTGATCGCCTCAGTATGAGGAGCTGTTGGACGTGCTGACTAATGCAGTAGCTAAGTTAGCACTTCCAAAGCGGAACTTTCTGTTCTTCCCCGATCTGCACACTGAGCTGTCTAGATCAGGGGAAAAACTAGAAAGAAAAGATGATGCCGCGGGTTGAACAGACGCTAGTCAGCTATCTGTCACCCAGCCTGGCATCATCCTTAAAAGTTCCGTCTTTGCTTTCCAGGCCGCCTAAAATAACTTCAGGCTTGATGGGCAAATTACACACGTGTCGGGGTTGCTGGACGGGAGCATAAAAACCCCAGCCGGGTACCAGCTCCTCACATAAGAGGCTCATATTAGGAGCATTGCAGCCCGTTTCCCTCCGGTGAGACCTAGAGGGCGGGATTGGCAACACTCCTGACTGGGGGCTTCAAAGACTAAGCCCGATCTAAGGGTCGTGCTTTAGTCTAAGAGGTCCTCGGCTAAATGGCCCTGATGGCGGTACCACAGGGCCAATGAGGGCAGCCCCTCTCGAAGACTTAGGTGCTTCACCGCCTCTGAGGAGTACGGTGACCACCTCTCTTCGGGGCCCTCAGGAGATTCGTCAGCTAACCCTGCCGGTGTTACAGGGCGCGGCAGTCTCCCGCGAACATCTTTCTCCGGTCTTTCCGCCCGGAAACGTAGCGGAACCAGAGAGTTCGCCACCCCCACGGGGGTTTCCAGAGCGCTTACTTCAGGTGCATCCTGCCAGTTCGCTGTTACAGGCCACCGAGGTAGCTCTCCAAATAAATCCAGAAACCAGCCTCAAGAGGTTGGTTCCCTTAGTAGAATTTCTGGCAGCGTGGAAACTACTGCCAAATATTTCTATGTGGGTCCTGCGTACTGTAGAGAAAGGCTATCGCATTCAATTCGGCGCCAAGCCGCCACCTTTCAGCGGGGTATTTCCTACTCTGGTAGGCCCCGAGCAGGCTCTGGTATTGGAACAGGAAGTGAATACTCTCCTGAGGAAGGAGGCCATCGAGGTGGTCCCTCCTCAACACAGAGAATCCGGGTTCTACAGCCGGTACTTCATTGTTCCCAAGAAGGATGGAGGCCTGCGGCCCATTTTAGATCTCAGACAGCTAAACCTCTCAGTAAGAAAACTGAAGTTCAAAATGTTGACTGTCAGACAGGTCGTGTCTCAAATCAGGTCCGAGGACTGGTTTGTCACGATAGATCTGAAAGACGCATACTTTCACGTCTCCATCCTTCCTCAACACCGGAAGTTTCTCAGGTTCGCTTTCAGGGGCAAAGCTTACCAATACAGAGTTCTTCCGTTCGGCCTAGCGCTCTCTCCCCGAACTTTCACGAAGTGTGTGGATGCTGCTCTGGCTCCTTTGCGACTCCAGGGCATCCGCATACTCAACTACATAGACGACTGGCTCATCCTAGCCAGTTCGGAACAGTTAGCAGCTCAACATCGAGATGTTGTTCTTGCTCACATGAAAGAGCTGGGGTTGAGACTCAATGCCAAGAAAAGTGTGCTGTCTCCATTACAGAGAACCACTTATCTAGGTATAATCTGGGATTCGACCACCATGCAGGCACGTTTGTCACCTGCTCGGATCGAGTCGATCCTTACTGCAGCAAATGCGGTCAAGCTAGGCCTGCTACTCACTGTCAAACAGTTCCAAGTACTGTTAGGTCTTATGGCAGCTGTATCCAACGTGATACCTCTTGGACTGCTGCACATGAGACCACTGCAGTAGTGGCTCAAAACCAAAGGGTTTTCCCCGAGGGGGAACCCATTCCGCAAGATCAAGGTCACGCGGCGCTGCCTACGTGCCGTGGTCATGTGGAAAAAGCCCTGGTTCCTATTACTAGGTCCAGCGCTGGGAGCTCCTTGCCGCCGCGTCACGCTAGCGACAGATGCATCCCTCACCGGGTGGGGAGCGGTCATGAGTGGCCGCTCCGCCCAAGGCCTATGGAACGACCAGCATCACTCCTGGCACATAAATTGCCTAGAAATGTTGGCAGTGTTCCTGGCTCTGAAGCATTTCCTTTCAGACCTGAGAAACCGTCACGTGCTGGTCCGCACGGACAACACGGCGGTGGTCTACTATATAAACCACCAGGGAGGTCTGCGTTCACGCCCCTTATACAAGCTGGCGTACCAGATCATCCTGTGGTCACAAGGGAAGCTTCTCTCATTGAGAGCAGTTCACATTCCTGGACGTCTCAATGTGGGAGCAGACGTCCTGTCGAGGCAGGGGCTGAGGCCCGGGGAATGGATGCTTCACCCTCAGGTGGTGAAGCAGATATGGAGAGTCTTTGGTCAAGCCCAGGTGGACCTCTTTGCGACTCAGGAGACATCGCAATGTCCCCTTTGGTACTCTCTAGTTCCTCCAGCTCCTCTCGGACTGGATGCCTTGGTACAGACGTGGCCGAGGCTTCGTCTGTACGCTTTTCCCCCGATCGCTCTGCTCCCGGGAGTTCTGGAAAGAGTGCGCCGGTACGGAGTACGGCTGCTGCTAGTAGCCCCGTACTGGCCGGCCCGAGTATGGTTCTCGGATATAATCGCCCTCCTCGACGGCTCTCCATGGGAGATTCCTGTCAGGAGCGACCTTCTTTCTCAGGCTGGGGGCGCAATACGCCACCCCCACCCAGAGAAATGGAAGTTATGGGTGTGGCCCCTGAGGGGGCACAACTCATAGAAGCTGGTCTCTCAACCGAGGTTGCTGAGACCATCCTTCAATCCAGAGCTCCCTCTACGAGGAAACTTTATGGCCTAAAGTGGAACCTGTTTGCGTCATGGTGTCACGAACGCCACTCAAACCCAGTCCACTGCCCGATCGGTACAGTGCTGGAGTTCCTGCAAACTCGTTTGTCCGCTGGGTTAGCTCACTCCACCCTGAAGGTGTACGTGGCGGCTATATCGGCTTACCACGCCCCTCAGGGCGGCCTTTCAGTGGGCAGAAACCCCCTGGTCTCACGTTTCCTCCGCGGTGCACTCAGGCTGAGGCCTCGTGCAAGACCGAGAGTCCCTACATGGGACCTGGCTGTGGTATTAGAAGCGCTGTGTAAGCCTCCCTTCGAGCCTCTGGAGGAGGCCTCCGATCGGATGCTTACCCTAAAAACAGCACTGCTGTTGGCGCTAACATCTCTTAAGAGAGTCGGTGACCTGCAGGCCCTTTCAGTGGCCCCTTCCTATATTGACTTTGCCCCAGGGTTGGCCAAAGCATTCCTCTACCCAAGAGCTGGGTACACACCCAAGGTCCCCTCAGTAACACCACAGCCAATAACGCTGCTAGCGTTTTATCCTCCTCCATTCGTGGAGCACGACCAGAGGAAGTATAACTTAATGTGTCCAGTAAGAGCACTAGACACTTATGTCCACAGAGCTGCCCTGTGGCGTAAATCAGAGCAATTGTTTGTCTGTTACGGCCCCCCTAAGAGGGGGTGCCCGGCTTCCAAGCCTACTATCAGTAAATGGTTCGTTGATGCCATCTCTACTGCATACGAGTCCTCTGGTCTCCCATCCCCGATGGGAGTCAAGGCTCACTCAACTCGAGGCGTCGCAGCCTCCAAAGCTCTGATGGCAGGTGTCCCAATCAAGGACATCTGCAGTGCGGCGGGTTGGTCCTCACCTCTCACGTTCGTCAGATTCTACGAACTAGACCTCAGAGCCACTCCGGGCTCAGTCATCTTTCAGCCCTAGCACTAAGGCTAGGCTCAAGAGGTCAAAAAGGCGCTTTCCTTCGAGTAAGGAAAAGAGTTTTTACCCCTTTTTGTTCTGGCAAATTTCCCCAGACAAAGGCGTATGACTCTCCTCTACATTCCTTCCAGCCTCGTGTGCCCGAGGGCCGAGGCCTGTATTCCTCGTGTCTGGTGGTTGATCACAGACAGAGATGAGTTCCAGTGTCCTGGCAGGATCACCAGGCACTTCCTATGTCCCTCTTGTACTGGCTGTACGCAGACAATGGACTACCATTTCTCCTCGTGTGCCTGAGGGCCGAGGAGCTTTTTCTCCCTCTGCACTGGTCGTGTGACAGGCAGCGGTTGAGAACCCTAGCCTCGTGTGCCTGAAGGCCGAGGTCTCTTATCCCTCTTGTCTGGTGGTGGATCACAGACAGAGATGAGTTCCAGTGCCCTGGCAAGGTCACCAGGCACTTCTTGCGTCCCTCTTGTACTGGCTGTAATGCAGACAAAGGACCACTATCTTTCCTCGCGTGCCCAAGGGCCGAGGAACCCTTTTTTCTCCCCCTGCGCTGGTCTGTTGACAGGCAGCGGTTGAGAACCCTAGCCTCGTGTGCTTGAGGGCCGAGGCCTATTCTATCCCTCTTGTCTGGTGGCTGATCACAGACAGAGATGAATTCCAGTGCCCTGGCAAGGTCACCAGGCACTTCTTGCGTCCCTCTTGTACTGGCTATAACGCAGACAATGGATCGCCACTTCTCCTCGAGTGCCCGAGGGCCGAGGAGCATTTCTCCCCCTGCACTGGTCGTGTGACAGGCAGCGGTCGAGAACCCTATCCTCGTGTGCCTGAGGGCCGAGGTCTCTTATCCCTCTTGTCTGGTGGTGGATCACAGACAGAGATGAATTCCAGTGCCCTGGCAAGGTCACCAGGCACTTCTCGTGTCCCTCTTGTACTGGCTGTAATGCAGACAAAGGACCACCATCTCTCCTCGTACGCCCGAGGGCCGAGGAGCTTTTTCTCCCCCTGCACTGGTCTAATGACAGGCAGTGGTTGAGAACCCTAGCCTCGCGTGCCTAAGGCCGAGGCCTACTCTATCCCTCTTGTCTGGTGGCTGATCACAGACAGAGATGAATTCCAGTGCCCTGGCAAGATCACCAGGCACTTCTCGTGTCCCTCTTGTACTGGCTGTAATGCAGACAAAGGACCACTATCTCTCCTCGCGTGCCTGAGGGCCGAGGAGCATTTCTCCCCCTGCGCTGGTCTCATGACAGGCAGCGGTTGAGAACACTAGCCTCGTGTGCCTGAAGGCCGAGGCCTATTCTATCCCTCTTGTCTGGTGGTTGATCACAGACAGAGATGAATTCCAGTGCCCTGGCAAGATCACCAGGTACTTCTTGCGTCCCTCTTGTACTGGCTGTAACGCAGACAAAGGACCGTCATTTCTCCTCGAGTGCCTGAGGGCCGAGGAGCATTTCTCCCCCTGCGCTGGTCTCAGGACAGGCAGCGGTCGAGAACACTATCCTCGTGTGCCCAAGGGCCGAGGTCTATTTATCCCTCTTGTCTGGTGGTGGATCACAGACAGAGATGAATTCCAGTGCCCTGGCAAGATCACCAGGCACTTCTCGTGTCCCTCTTGTACTGGCTGTAACGCAGACAAAGGACCACCATCTCTCCTCGAGTGCCTGAGGGCCGAGGCTCATTATCCCTCTTGTCTGGTGATGGATCACAGACAGAGGTGGATTACCACTCGCGTCCTGGCAAGATCACCAGGCGGAGTTACCACAGTGTCTCATCAGGTAAGTATTTCTAGACACTGTCCCTTCTCGGTCTTGCGAGACCAGACGAAGGATGACATGACCTCGTGGGCTCGAGGGCCGAGGTCTCTTTTCCCTCTGATCTGGTGGGCTCCACAGTCAGAGATGTATTACCACCCATGTCCTGGCAGGTTCCCCAGGCTGAGGTTTGTATTGTATTGTAACGCTGTTTTTCCCCCCTTGTTCTAGCAGACACTAGGCAGGGTGCGGAAATTATGGGGGCGTTGATACCTCGTTCCCCATAGCGTTTCAGGACGCAGTGTAGAGTTCCCGGAAGGGAACGTCTCAGGTTACGTATGTAACCCTGGTTCCCTGAGGGAACGAGACACTGCGTCTCGGACCATAATTCCCGCATCCCTGCTGCGCTCGCTTCATTCCTTTGAAGCTGACGCCGGCTTCAAACGCACGTGCTTTTATACTTCCTGGTCGATGACGTCACCGCGCCTGTGACGTCACTCCCGTTTCTCATTGGACGTTGGACTATGACTCAGAGTGCGGCCCGCCAATGGCGTTCCCCATAGCGTTTCAGGACGCAGTGTCTCGTTCCCTCAGGGAACCAGGGTTACATACGTAACCTGAGACGTTTTCCTTTTGAAATAAGTTTATTTTTCAGGCCTCACTGGCAATTTTTTTTTCTTGTTTATAGCATAAACTCCCTTAGATTTAAAATATATTTCAGAAAATATGTAACATTTTGTCATTTTTCATTTTAAGTAAATGTATGTTCATTTAAGAAGGTTTCGATTTTTGTATATGAAAACCAGTCAAAATACTCAACTTAAGTGACTTTAGGCTTAAAACAAGAACAAATATCTGCCATTGGGGTCAGAAAAAAAGGAAATTTTTCATGTTTAAAGTATAAACTCACTTAATTTTGGTACATATTTCCGAAAAGAAAATGTAAAACTTGTAAATTTAATTTTGCCTCTAAAGTAAATGCATGATCATACTAGAACATTAAGATAATTATATGGGGGGGAAAAAGTCTAAAAATTATAATTTTTTTCTTAAAACAAGAACAAATATCTGCCGAAGTAGTCAGAAAATGATCTTGTTTTGCTTTTGAATAAACTTTATTTTTCTGGCCTCACTGGCAATTTTTTTCATGTTTAAAGTATAAAGTATAAACTCACTTAATTTTGATACATTTTTCAGAAAAGAAAATGTAAAACTTTGTAATTTTGCCTCTTAAGTAAATGCATGATGGTACTAAAATAATTATATATATTATATTAATTATATGTACAAACAGTTTAAAAATACTCAAATTAAAAATCTAAAAACTGCAATTTTTTTTCTTAAAACAAGAAAAAATGATTGTGTTTTTCCTTTAAATTATTGCATTTATTTAACTTAATTCTGAAACATTTTTCCCGAAAAACAAGACGTAACACCTTATGTCATTTTGCATCTCAAATAAATGTAAGATGATATAAGCATATGACAAAACAAGTAAAAAATATTTATTATTGTAGTGTTTAAATGAGTATTTTGCATTTAGTCTATTTGCAAAGTGCCTTTAGTAGTGGTTGAGTCATGCATTGCATTTTCCCACACAACCCTTCTTTGCCATCCTGCAAACGCTATTCCAGACTTTCCTAGATAATCAAACGCAGTAAAGGTTTTTCAGAAAGCCACCATAGGAATGTTTCATCATGAGGTAGGCCCTGCACTCGGTCTTGTGGCTTCTGACGATCTGAAAACCCAGGAGCTAGAGAATTTACCTCAGACAAACAAGCAGGCACAACTACAGACAAAACAAATTAGCGTCTTGGAATGAGACGCAAAACCCAAACAAACAGCAGAGATTGTTTGGCCAACCGTGCTCACCAGTTTTAACTCTGCGCGCATGTTTATTTTTCTGTTTTCTGGTTCTGATTTGCTTCAGTTCGCCCTCCGTGAGGTCTCCGTTCTGAACATGACGACGCACGCAAGACTGAGCAACCAGAATGGGTAATCCCACAAAAAAAAGAGCGCTTCCCATTTTTTCCGCACATCGTAGGTTGCCCTCAAGTTCACCGTGGAGGAAAACAATTAGAAGTTTCTCAATGCAGCAATGTGCTTTCCATGACTGCAATAGTTAATGATTGGTCGGTAAACACTGTAAAGACGGCCTCGAGCGACAATCCTTTGCATTTAGGAATCTGAGAGGACAAAGAGGAACATTTTAAAATGACAGTAAACTCACTGAGGCATCATAACTATGCATCTTCAGCTAACAGCTGTGTTTTGGAAAATGTTAGCTGGTTTGAGCTGGTCATTTGCAGGTCAACCAGGATCAAGGACTACCATAAGCTGGTGTGAGTAGTCGGTTGCTGGTTGGTTTTTGGACTGAGATGGCCTTTTACACTAAATTAAAGACTTAATCGTAGTAGAAACATAACTGAATTGAATAAACCCCAATAAAATTAGACTTGAAGTACCACAAATGAATCTCATTTAGTCTTGTACTTGTAATTACATTATAGTATATTTTAATATACTCAGAATTGGACTACAGTTACTTTTTTATTAATTACACAATCACATATGTGACCCTGGACCATAAAACCAGTCATAAGGTAAAATTTTACAAAACTGAGATTTATACATCATATGAAAGCTCAATAAATAAGCTTTCTATTGATGCATAGTTTGTTAGGATAGAACAATATTTGACCGAGATACATCTGTTTGAAAATCAGGAATCTGAGGGTGCAAAAAAATCAAAATGCTGAGAAAATCACCTTTAAAGTTGTCCAAATTAGGTTCTTAATGCATTTTACAAATCAAAAATTACATTGATATATTTACAGTAGGAATTTTACAAAAAATCTTCATGGAACATGATCTTTATTTAATTTCCTAATGATTTTTGGCATAAAAGAAAAATCAAAAATTTTGACCCATACTATGTATTTTTGGCTATTGCTACAAATATACCCCAGCGACTTAAGACTGGTTTTGTGGTCCAGGGTCACATATATGTTGTATGAAGTCAAAAGTTTACATACACCTTTCAGAATGTGCAAAATGTTAATTACTTTACCAAAATAAGAGGAATCTTATAAAACATAAAATATTTACATATAGTCAACAAGAGAAAATATTTGTTGAATTTAAAAAAATGACCCTGTTCAAAAGTTTACAGACATTTGATTCTTAATACCCTGTTGTTACCTGAATGATCCACAGCTGTTTTTTGTTTTGTTTAGTGATAGTCATGAGTGCCTTGTTTGTCCTGAACACTTAAACTGACCGCTGTTCTTCAGAAAAGTTCTTTAGGTTCCACAAATTCTGTGGTTTTCCGGAATTTTTGTGTATTTGAACCATTTCCAACAATGACTATGATTTTGAGATCCATCTTTTCACACTGAGGACAACTGAGGAACTATTAAACCTAATTACAGAAGGTTCAAACGCTCACTGATGCATGAGAAGGAAACACAATGCATTAAGAGCCAGGGAATAAAAACTTTTGGAATCTGAAGATCAGGGTAAATTTAACTTATTTGTCTTCTGGGAAACATGCAAGTATCTTTTGTAGCTTCTAAAGGGCAGTACTAAGTGAAAAAAAAAGATATTTTGGCAAAATAAGAAAAATGTACACATCTTCATTCTGTTCAAAAGTTTTCACCCCTGGTTCTTAATGCATGTTTTTTCCTTTTGAAGCATTAGTGAGCATTTGAACCTTCTGTAATAGTTGCATATGAGTCCCTCAGTTGTCCTCAGTGTGGAAAGATGGATCTCAAAATCATGCAGACATTGTCGGAAAGTTCAAATACACAAAAATGCTGAAAAACCAATGAATTTGTGGGACCTGACAGACTTTTCTAAAGAAGAGCAGGCAGTTTAACTGTTCAGGACAAACAAGGGACTCATGAACAACTATCATTAGACAAAAAAAAAAAACAGCTGTGGATCATTCAGGTAACAGCACAGTATGAAGAATACTTTAGTGGACTTTTCTTGTGCACTACATGTTAAATATATCTTATTCAGGTCAGTACTAAATAAAAATGCCATGCTTTTTGTACGATCTATTATTTGGTTAAAATAATTAACATTTTGCAGATTATGCAAGGTGTATGAAAACTTTTGACTTCAACTGTAAATGACACTTTTAACATTTATCCAAACCAATTTCACACAAAGCATGCTGAAAACTAAAAATCCACTGAACAAAATGTAATCCTAACCCAAAAGCACAAAAGTTATTCTCCATTTCACAAATTCAAGCGGATAATAAACTGAACAAGCAGCCAAACTACACTGCTTGAAAAAAATGCTTTTCTTACTTAGATTTTTTTTGTCTTGTTTCCAGGCAAAATATCTAAAAATTCTTAAATCAAGAAGGATTTTCTAGACGAGTAAAAAAATTTTCTTGTTTTCAGACAAAACAAGCCAGTGGGGTAAGAAAAATGATCTTGCTGTCTGATTAAAATAAGATTTTTTTGCTTACCCCAGATTATTATTATTAGTTTGCCTAAATACCATTTTTTTTTCATTTAGTACTGCCCTTTAGAAGCTATAAAAGATACTTGCATGTTTCCCAGAAGACAAAATAAGTTAAATTTACCCTGATCTTCAAATTCCAAAAGTTTGAGGTTTCTGTATATGTGCCAATATTTCAGTCGGTTGGTGCTTTTTGAAACATTTGGTGGTGCTCTCCATTACACAAAAAGTTCTTAATAGTAGAAAAAGTTCTTTAGATTATTCAAACCACATTAAGAAATATTTGGTTCTTTTAAGGGCATTCATTAAAAGGTTCTTTGAGAAACACAAAATTGTCCTGCAAACCCCCTTATGGAACCTTTATTTTGTAGTTACACTGCAAAAAATGCTTTTCTTACTTAGATTTTTTTTGTCTCGTTTCCAGCCAAAATATCAAAAAATTCTTAAAATCAAAAAGCATTAAGTGCGTTTTTACTTGAAACAAGCAAAATAATTTGGCAGTGGGGTAAGAAAAATAATCTTGTTTTCTGTTTAAAATAAGATTTTTTTCTTGCTTACCCATTGGCAGATTATTTTGCTTGTTCTAAGCAAAAACACACTTACTTTGACTTTTTCTGAAAACAAGAAAATACTTTTACTTGTCTAGAAAATCCTCCTTGATTTAAGAATTTTTAGATATTTTGGTTGGAAACAAGACAAAAAATGAAGAAAGAAAAGCATTTTTTGCAGTGCAGCTACAAAATAAAGGTTCCATAAGGGGGTTTGCAGGACAATTTTGTGTTTCTCAAAGAACCTTTTAATGAATGTCCTTAATAGAACCAACTTCTTAATGTGATTTGATAACCTAAAGAACTTTTTCTACTATTAAGAACTTTTTGTGTAATGGAAAGCACTGCCAAATGTTTCAAAAAGCACCAACCGACTGAAATATCGGTGCATATAAATACAGAAACCTCAAACTTTTGGAATTTGAAGATCAGGGTAAATTTAACTTATTTTGTCTTCTGGAAAACATGCAAGTATCTTTTATAGCTTCTAAAGGTCAGTACTAAATGAAAAGAAATGATATTTAGGCAAAATAGGAAAAATGTACATATCTTCATTCGGTTCAAAAGTTTTCACCCCCCAGCTCTTAATGCATGGTTTTTCTTTTTGAAGACAAAAGCACAAACATTATACTCGATTTCACAAATTCAAGTGGATAAAAACTGAACAAGCAACCCAACGACACTGCAAAAAATGCTTTTCTTACTTAGATTTTTTGTCTCGTTTCCAGCCAAAATATCAAAAAATTCTTAAGTGCATTTTTAATTCAAACAAGCAAAATAATTTGCCAGTTGGGTAATAAAAATAATTTTGTTTTCCGTTTAAAATAAGATTTTTTTTTTGCTTACCCCATTGGCAGATTATTTTGCTTGTTCTAAGCAAAAACACACTTAATTTTGACTTGTTTTTTCTGAAAACAAGAAAATACTTTTACTTGTCTAGAAAATCCTCCTTGATTTAAGAATTTTTAGATATTTTGGTTGGAAACAAGACAAAAAATGAAGTAAGAAAAGCATTTTTTGCAGTGCAGCTACAAAATAAAGGTTCCATAAGGGGGTTTGCAGGACAATTTTGTGTTTCTCAAAGAACCTTTTAATGAATGTCCTTAATAGAACCAACTTCTTAATGTGATTTGATAACCTAAAAGAACTTTTTCTACTATTAAGAACTTTTTGTGTAATGGAAAGCACCGCCAAATGTTTCAAAAAGCACCAACCGAATGAAATATCGGTGCATATAAATACAGAAACCTCAAACTTTTGGAATTTGAAGATCAGGGTAAATTTAACTTATTTTGTCTTCTGGAAAACATGCAAGTATCTTTTATAGCTTCTAAAGGTCAGTACTAAATGAAAAAAAAAAAAAGATATTTAGGCAAAATAGGAAAAATGTACATATCTTCATTCGGTTCAAAAGTTTTCACCCCCCAGCTCTTAATGCATGGTTTTTCTTTTTGAAGACAAAAGCACAAACATTATACTCGATTTCACAAATTCAAGTGGATAATAAACTGAACAAGCAGCCCAACGACACTGCAAAAAATGCTTTTCTTACTTAGATTTTTTGTCTCGTTTCCAGCCAAAATATCAAAAAATTCTTAAGTGCGTTTTTAATTCAAACAAGCAAAATAATTTGCCAGTTGGGTAATAAAAATAATTTTGTTTTCTGTTTAAAATAAGTTTTTTTTTTTTTTTTGCTTAGCCCATTGGCAGATTATTTTGCTTGTTCTAAGCAAAAACACACTTAATTTTGACTTGTTTTTTCTGAAAACAAGAAAACAATTTTTACTTGTCTAGAAAATCCTCCTTGATTTAAGAATTTTTAGATATTTTGGCTGGAAACAAGACAAAAAATGAAGTAAGAAAAGCATTTTTTGCAGTGTAGCTACAAAATAAAGGTTCCATAAGGGGGTTTGCAGGACAATTTTGTGTTTCTCAAAGAACCTTTTAATGAATGTCCTTAATAGAACCAACTTCTTAATGTGATTTGATAACCTAAAGAACTTTTTCTACTATTAAGAACTTTTTGTGTAATGGAAAGCACCGCCAAATGTTTCAAAAAGCACCAACCGACTGAAATATCGGTGCATATAAATACAGAAACCTCAAACTTTTGGAATTTGAAGATCAGGGTAAATTTAACTTATTTTGTCTTCTGGAAAACATGCAAGTATCTTTTATAGCTTCTAAAGGCCAGTACTAAATGAAAAGAAATGATATTTAGGCAAAATAGGAAAAATGTACATATCTTCATTCGGTTCAAAAGTTTTCACCCCCCAGCTCTTAATGCATGGTTTTTAATTGAAACAAGCAAAATAATTTGCCAGTTGGGTAATAAAAATAATTTTGTTTTCTGTTTAAAACAAGATTTTTTTTTTTTTTTTTTTGCTTACCCCATTGGCAGATTATTTTGCTTGTTCTAAGCAAAAACACTTAATTTTGACTTGTTTTTTCTGAAAAAAAAGAAAATAATTTAAATCCTCCTTGATTTAAGATTTTTTAGATATTTTGGTTGGAAACAAGACAAAAAATGAAGCAAGAAAAGCATTTTTTGCAGTGCAGCTACAAAATAAAGGTTCCATAAGGGGGTTTGCAGGACAATTTTGTGTTTCTCAAAGAACTTTTTCTACTATTAAGAACTTTTTGTGTAATGGAAAGCACCACCAAATGTTTCTAAAAGCACCAACTTTTTGAATACATAACCTCAAATACAGAATACAGAAATACAGAGGTTTCAATAAATACAGAAACCTCAAACTAAATGCCACCTTACGATCCGATGCGTCTTGCAAATGCCTTTAAGAAATATAGAGGCGTTAATGTTGGTGCAGTGAAAGCAACCAATCCACAATGGTCAAAAAGCTACAATGTGTTCCATCAAAACTGTCATCCAAATGTGCAAACGTGTGGCCCCATCGCCGGTTCACTGCAAGTCCGAAAGCCTGTTTTGTTGACGTTTTTGGGAAGGGTCTCTATTTCACACAATTCATACGTGACACGTCGTTAAAGATATTTGCGTCCTCACCGATGTTCCCTCCAAGTCAAACGCCGCTTGCCCCATTTGCGGTTCCTCCATGTCATTTCCAGAACAGAACAATATTTTCCTGATTAATTAATTTCGACCAGAAGAAGTTCTGCACAACATATAAATATCAAAAAATGTCTACTTTATTGAAACCACGAGGGATGCTGGTATTGGCCAAAACACACAACCTTTCTGGAGAGGTCACTCGCCCTTATTTTCTGCTCTGGTGGGCAGGGGAAGCAGTAGTGACCATTGGAATGTTCTGGTTTCGCTTGTATGCTTGAGCTTAAGCCTTCCTGATACCCTTGTCCCAAGCACAGCACTACTACCGACCAACTAGCCCCTGCCATCTAGCCCACGGACTCCAGAGCTGGTGGCTCGAAGCCCTTGCTCTGGCTCCAAATCCACTCTCTTTCTTTTTGGGCTGGTGGGTGCAACTTCCTAAAAACAACAGTAGGGTGTAATCTGTAGAATTATCTGATAAAACCTTGTGTTCTTGGCCAGATTTGCTGTGGTAAAAGATCTCTTATGCTCTCCTTGTTCCTCCACTATTGGGAACGACTTGACTTCACGCATTATGCAAGTATGTTGGAAAGGTCACATATAGATAGTTATTCGTCTGTGTACTTCAGTTAAAAAAGGTCGGGTATGGTGAAAAACTTCATCTCATTTTCTCCTCCAACTTCAAAATCATTAAACATCACTGTTTTACCATTTTTTTGTAAAGGGCGTTTGACTTTCTTTGCATGTTCGCTTTATAAACACTGGGTCGGTACATTGAATAAAAAAAAATAAAAAAAAATTTGTGGTGAAGTAAATAATACAGAAAAAACCAATGCAATTTCTATATTAAATAACTGAGTTCAAAAATTGTACATTTAACATTAGTAATCAATTTAAGCTTGTAGAACTTAAAATTTGAACTTATAAGTCAGTGTTGTTTTTGACAACCATCTTAGATTTAGTCTTAGTCTTTTGGACTAAAATGCTTCTTAGTTTTAGTCAAATTTTAGTCACTTCTATATGTGATAGTTTTAGTCCAATTTTAGTCGACGAAAAGTCAAAAAGGTTTTAGTCTAGTTTTAGTCGACGAAAAGTCAAAAAGGTTTGAGTCTAGTTTTAGTCAAAAAAGGGGAAAAAGTTGTCTTTTAACAAATTAATGTTGGTCAGTAAGTATTTTGCTGTTGGGTAGTGTCACTTATAAGTTCTGAAAATAGCAGATCTATAGTTCAACACAATGTGAGCTTCCGGATCGACTATTTTCACCAATAATTACAATAATGAAGGAATGTTTTAGAACATAAAAGACAAACAAGGATGGAATGCTAAAACGGCTTGCCATACTAGAATAGCAAAGAGTATTTAATGCTAAAACGGCTTGCCATACTAGTATAGCAAAGAGTATTTAATGCTAAAACGGCTTGCCATAGCGGCAGATACTTTTTAAGTTTTAATTGGCATGCACAATAAGCAGAAATGTCATGCATTTTAAACGTCTGACGGACCACCCACTAACATTTTCGTCTATTCTCGTCTCGTCAATGAAAACTCACACATGTCTCGTCATGTTTTAACCATCAACGAGCCATGTTTATCTCGTCATCGTCTCGTTATTGTCATGAAAAAAAGTGGCGTCAACGAAATGATTTCGTCATCGTCGACGAAAACAACACTGTTATAAGTATATTTTACTTCCCACTGTTCCCATCATGGACTTGGGCATGAATAACACTGGGTCGCTTTATAAACACTGGGTCGGTACATTGAAAAAAAAAAAAAATTGTGGTGAAGTAAATACAGAAAAAACTAATGCAATTTCTATATTAAATAACTGAGTCCATGCAAGAATAAAAAAAAAAAAGAGTACATTTAACATTAGTAATCAATTTAAGCTTGTAGAACTTAAAATTTGAACTTACAAGTATATTTTACTTCCCACTGTTCCCATCATGGACTTGGGCATGAATAATTAACAAGGTAAAACATTTAGCTGTTTTTGAGATTTACACTGTTTTATGGTTGCTATTGTTGTTAGGTTAAGTAACTTGCTGTTTTGTAACATCTAGAGTTCATTTTCTACTCAAAATGACCCATTCATACTCAAAAACTATTCACTGATTGTTACAGTCATTGTGTATCATTGGCCAAGTATTGAGGTCTCCGTGTTCATTTGGTTAGTAACTAAATTGAGTCAATATATAACCTTAAAAACAATGAACCACATGCTTTAATAGCATTTTTTTAGTGCTATGATGTTTGATGAACTGATGTACTCTGGCTGAGGGAATTGTGCTTGAGGACTGCAGAGTAAACTTAAAATAATTAAGTAGAAATTACTCAAACTCTAACTGCACATTAAATTTACTTATTTCCTTTCCTAATTTTACTATACTTAAATTTTACTTAAAAAATGTGCGTGCAAAAACTTGCCAAATAAGTAAATTTACTTAGTTTTTTTTTTCAATGTACTTCTGCCTACGTCACGCGTCACCTTTTCAACATGACTATGTAATTCGTGAGGTGGAGGTAGTGCAAGCTGAGTATTTGAGATTAAAAAGTATATTGTATTGATAATTAGTCCTTGGCTGGGATTGAACAGAAAAGAATTTTGTGGATCTTAAGTTTACCCCAAATTGAAAATCCTGTCATTAATTGCTCACCTCATGTCTTTCCAAACCCGTAAGACCTTCGTTCATCTTTAGAACACAAATTAAGATATTGTTAATGAAATCTGAGAGCTTTCTGACCCTGCATAGACAGCAATGCAACTGAACGTAACTCTTCCGTGTCAGTCTTCGATGCGTGTTAACAAGAGTATCACGACACAAATTTAGAGAAGTAGTTCACTTCCAGAACAAAAATTTACAGATAATGTACACTCACCCCCTTGTCATCCAAGATGTTCAAGTCCTTCTTTCTTCAGTCGTAAAGAAATTATATTTTTTGAGGAAAACATTTCAGGAATTCTCTCATATAATGGACTTCTATATTTCCCACAAGTTTGAACTTCCAAAATGCAGTTTAAATGCAGCTTCAAAGGGCTCTAAACGATCCCAGCTGAGGAAGAAGGATCTTATCTAGTGAAATGATTGGTTATTTCCTAAAAGAATTGACAATTTATATACTTTTTAACCTCAAATGCTCATCTTGTCTAGCTCTGCGTGAACTCTGTGTATTCCAGTTCAAGACAGTTAACCCTGACTGACCCTCACTGCAAATAATTTTCTTACTTAGATTTTTTGTCTTGTTTCCAGCCAAAATATCTAAAAATTCTTAAATCAAGGAGGATTTTCAACACAAGTAAAAATTATTTTCTTGTTTTCAGACAAGAACAAGCAAAATAATCTGCCAATGGGGTAAGCAAAAAAAATCTTATTTTAAACAGAAAACAGAAAGATTACTTTTCTTACCCCACTGGCAGATTATTTTGTTTGTTTCAAGCAAAAACGCACTTAATTTGGACTTGTTTTGTCTGAAAACAAGAAAATAATTTTTACTCATCAAGAAAATCCTTCTTGATTTAAGAATTTTTAGATATTTTGGCTGGAAACAAGACAAAAAAAATAGTAAAAATAGTAAGAAAAGCATTTTTTTTTTTTGCAGTGGGGCCAAAAACTCCCATCTCATTATTAATTTTTAGATATTTTGGCTGGAAACAAGACAAAAAAATAGTAAAAAATAGTAAGAAAAGCATTTTTTGCAATTGGGCCAAAAACTCCCATCTCATTATTAATTTTTAGATATTTTGGCTGGAAACAAGACAAAAAAAAAAAATAGTAAAAAATAGTAAGAAAAGCATTTTTTGCAGTGGGGCTAAAAACTCCCATCTCATTATTAATTTTTAGATATTTTGGCTGGAAACAAGACAAAAAAAATTAGCAAAAAATAGTAAGAAAAGCATTTTTTGCAGTGGGGCCAAAAACTCCCATCTCATTATCTCCTCCAACTTCAAAAACATCCTACATCGCAGAAGTACCGACCCAGTGTTTACAAAGTGAACGCGGAAAGAAGATCAAACGCCCTTTACAAAAAAAGGTAAAACAGGGATGTAGGGCAATTTTGAAGTTGGAGTAGAAAATGAGATGGAAGTTTTTTGACAAACTGTCTTGAACAAAGAGTTCATGCAGAGCTAGGCAAAATAACTGATTGTTTCAGTAGATAAGACCCTTCCTTCCACAGCTGGGATCGTTTAGAGCCATTTAAAACTGCATTTAAACTGCATTTTGGAAGTTCAAACTTGTGGGCACCATTGAAGTCTGCTATATGGAGAAAAATCCTGAAATGTTTTCCTCAAAAACAATTTCTTTACGACATAGGAAATGTAGTTGCGTTGCTGTCTATGCAGGGTCAGAAAGCTCTTGGATTTCATCAAAAACATCTTAATTTGTGTTTCAAAGATGAACTAATTTCTTACAGGCTTGGAAAAACACTTTTTTGGGTGAACTATCCCTTTAAAGATTGGTGGGTGTTATTTCCTGAGAACAGTAGGGTGTAATCTGTGAAATTACCAGAGCGTCTGATAAAGGCTTGTGTTCTTGGCCAGATTTGCTGTCTTACTCTTTCCTTGTTCCTCAAAGAACTGGGAATGGATTACTGGAGGTGCTTGGCGTCCAATTAAAACTCTTAGTTTTCCCACCATTTCCTCACCAACGATTAAGTTCCAGGAAGGCATCTCGTACGATTAAGCAAACCCGAAGATTATCAGGTCAAAAGTGAAAGGTCGGTCCCAAGAGGGCAGAGATCCGGTGTTGATCTGAAAGATCCAAGACTGGGAATCTCTTCATCCCCATTCCGCAACCCATGGGGAAGTGTCTCTTTCTTTTAAGCCCAGCTTTGTCTCCTAAAGCCGCACTTTAGGGGGATTAATCCGTGAGCCAAATTTACTGCCGGTGGACGGTTGATTTCTACGCAACAATTAAAATTCCTGCTTTTGGCTGGCATTCGACTGACTGACAGGAATGAATACTTCAGCCTGGCACTGACTGGGCAACCCTGGCACTGGAGCTTCGCATGGGGGTATTATTTTAATGGAAAAGAGATGGTTATTCACTGCTTCCGCCCGGTCATCACAGCAACACAAAGAAGAGATAATGAAGTAGACCAAACGCTGGCTGGAGGCCATTTTCGCTAACAGCTCCAGGTCTGAATGGCAGCACTAGATAATGTCATGGCAAATCCACCGTACTGCTGTTTGCACATGACTCTACAATAGTTTTATACTGTTCTTTCTAGTTTAGTGGGGTTTGTTGATGTCTTTAAATGATATCTTTGTTAATACAGTGTAGAGATTTTGCTGTACCTTTTATTCAGCAGGAGATAAAGTGGTGTCCAATTGTCTGGAAAACCAAGATTCAAATTCTGATGTGGACCTAGAAGATTTAAAAGATTTAAAATGTTAAGATCATAATAAATTTCAGATTGTCTTCCATTGAAGCTCAAGATTTTCTTTGGATCACCTCAAATCATGCTGATGATTATGATCTTCAGGTTTTGTTCATGTCAGCTCCAGTCCAGCTGTCATTAAAGCAAAAGACAAATTGATGTTCATGTTCATTTTACTGTTTATATTTACATACACTACCAGTCAAAAGTTTTTGATCAGTAAAATTTGTAATGTTTTTTTTAAAGTAGTACAGTGCAATAAAATTTTGAAATATTTTTACTATTTAAAATAACTGTTTTCTATTTCAGTATATTTTAAAATCTAATTTATTCCTGTGATTTCGTAGCTGATTTTTTTTTTGCCATCATTACTCCAGTCACATGATCCTTTACAAATCATTCCAATATTCTGATTTTTTAATATGTTAATATGTATTATTAATATGTTGAAAACAGCAGAGTAGATATTTTTCAGGTTTCTTTGAGGAATAAAAAGTTCAGAAGAATGGCATTTATCTGAAATAGAAATCTTTTGTAACATTATAAATGTCTTTATCACTTTTGATTAATTTAAAGCATCCTTGATAAAATAAATAAAAGTATTCATTTCTATAATTTCATTCTCAAAAATAAAATAAAAAAATGTAAAAACTAACCATCAAAATAACAGTTGTACTTTTGATCATATTTAACATACAATCATGCATTATTACAAATATGAATATATAAATAAAACTAACGACAGTTATTTTATAATTAAATATTTATATACTATTTTAAATCACTTTACAAACATACATTTTAACTTTATTTTAAAATGATATCAGCCAACTTCAGTGCTATTTTGACATCCTGTTTTTCTTATATTTTATTTTTTTGTGCACCTGCTTAAAATTGGTTTACACTGCATTTTGTAAATAAATGCTATTTTGTGATATAACCTGTTATTACAATATAAAATTACCCTGCCAGTGATCTGTGTTTTGTCTACTTACAGGATAATCCACTTTCTCTCTGGTTTGTCTGTCACATCCAGGAATAGCCAGCTGGCCCTCGACCAACCCAGCAGGATGTATGTGGCCACCTAAAGTTCCAGAGTTTCCTGTTTACAACAGTGTGTGTGACACTGGTTTGCGTTTTTGGAATGCTTTAGGAGCACCTCTATTTTATGCACATGCAGCTCAGTGTCGGTCAATGGGTCAGCAAATGCCGCACAATCTCAGCATCACAACACAGAGTTCCCAAAGTCTGTTCTCTGTTTTTAAAGGAAGTGTGCTGGACTGATGAAACCACTGAATGATGCTCTTGTGAAAAGCCCATCTGAAATGTGAAATACGAAACGTATATTCTCATGGCAAAGAAGAAAACCACAAAGACAGATCAAGCCGATGTGGTGAACATGAGGCTGTGAAGACAGGAGCGACAGCCCACATGAACGTTAGATTCTTGTCGTAAGGCAAGCGCACTGTTATTGTTTCCTGTTCATATGGATCGCTGTGCTCTGTGGAAAGTCCGTGTTTTTTCCTTGGTGTTTTGGAAACCAAGAGACATTCCGTTTCTCACCATATGACCTTCAGGTAGAGACAACAGAGAACAAATGTGACCCTGGACCACAAAACCAGTCTTAAGTCGCTGGGGTATATTTGTAGGAATAGCCAAAAATACATTGCATGGGTCAAAATTTTAGATTTTTCTTTTATGCCAAAAATCATTAAGAAATTAAGTAAAGATCATGTTCCATGAAGATTTTTTGTAAAATTCCTACTGTAAACATATCAAAATGTAATTTTTGATTTGTAAGATGCACTGTTAAGAACCTAATTTGGACAACTTTAAAGGTGATTTTCTCAGTCTTTTTGATTTTTTTGCATCCTCAGATTTCTGATTTCAAATAGATGTATCTCGGCCAAATATTGTCCTATCCTAACAAACCATACATCAATAGAAAGCTTATTTATTGAGCTTTCATATGATGTATAAATCTCAGTTTTGTCAAATTTAACCTTATGACTGGTTTTGTGGTCCAGGGTCACAAATATCAAGCAGAGCACATCTGAATTATATTTAGGTCAGAAACACTTTACAAATTACACCAAATTGCATGCAAACTCAAGTTTGCATCCATTAATACATTTCATCTACAGTACTAGAAGGTAGACTTGTATGCCTTCTTCTGCTCTGAAAGTCTACGGAAATACATAGAACCGCTTTTGGGAAAGTTATGAAATTTGGCACACTGACAGAGGACCGTCTGAGCTGTCACCATAACAAATTTGAAGTCTCCAACTCAAACTCTCTAGCACCACCACTTGTCCAAATTTTCACTCATGTTTATGCTAATAACTTTTGAACCGTAAGGTCTAGAAGGAAATGTTTTCTTTTGAATCCTCGGCTTATGCAGAGTCAAATGAACGCCAAAATTCATAAATCGCAAGATTTAGTTTTTCCGTTATTTTTAGGGTGCATTCACACTTGTAGTTTGGTTTGTTTGGTTAATTTGGTCCTGACCAAAAAGGAAAATGATACATTTTGTTCTGGTCCGCTTAGCGTTCACACTGGCATTTCATCTACTAGAAGGGGCAAAAAATGTGCAGTCAACCCTTGATTTTTAGGGGCCAAGCACTGAAGGTGCAATGGCACCAATTGTATCTGTTGGTGTTTCCATTACAATTCTTCTTCTTCTGCTATGAAAGTCTATGGCAGTGCATAGAACCGCTTTTGGGAAAGTTATGAAATTTGGCACACTGACAGAGGACCGTCTGAAATGTCACCATAGCAAATTTGAAGTCTCTAACTCAAACTCTCTAGCACCACCACTTGTCCAAAGTTTCACTCCTGTTTATGCTAATAACATTTGAACTGTAAGGTCTAGAAGGAAATGTTTTCCTCTCAATCCTCGGCTTATGCAGAGCCAAATGAACACCAAAATTTATAAATCACAAGATTTAGTTTCTTCACTATTTATAGGGTGTTTACACATTTGTAGTTCGGTTCGTTTAGTTCATTTGGTTAATTTGGTCTGGACAAAAAAGGAAACTGATAGATTTGGTTCTGGTCCGCTTAGCGTTCACACTGGCATTTCATCTACTAGAAGGGGCAATTGTAGGCCTATTGTATCCGTTGGTGTTCCCATTAATATTATTTTTCTTCTGCTCTGGAAGTCTATGGCAGTCCATAGAACCGCTTTTGGGAAAGTTATGAAATTTGGCACACTGACAAGAGGACCGTCTGAAATGTCACCATAGCAAATTTAAAGTCTCTAACTCAAACTCTCTAGCACCACCACTTGTCCAAATTTCCCTCATGTTTATGCTAATAACTTTTGAACCGTAAGGTCTAGAAGGAAATGTTTTCCTTTGAATCCGAGTCAAATGAACACCAAAATTCATAAATCGCAAGGTTTAGTTTTTTTTTGTGCTATTTTTAGCGTTCACACTTACTCAACTGAACCATACTAACAGCACAATCGCACCAGAGTTCGTTTTAATTGAACCAAACATGACAAGTGTGAGCTCCCTTAAGAGTTTGTAAAACCTACTTTTTCGAACTTGTCCTAGACGGTTTGTCTGATTTTCACCTAAATTGGCTCAGATCATCTTCAGACCATGCTGTCAGAAAGTTATCAAAAGCTTTTTGATAGACCCATCAGTTTTCGAAAACCGCACAAATGAATTTGACAAAAAGCTTGCGAAATCAGACCTCAGGATGTATCTCTACAATGCTTTGTTGTATTGTGACTAAACTTGGTGTATGTTATAATAACCATGATCTGAGGCTACCTGCACAGTTTTGGTGCTGTGCCTCCTAGTGGTAAAGACATATGAAAAACCGTTCTTTATATTCGGTTGAGCATATGAAGTTGAACCACACCCAATTTTCCCATGTCAGCCATTTTGAATTTTGTTATAAAATGCTATATTTCACAAATATATTCTTAGGGTCATGCTGACAACACAGATACCATGTCTACCATATTCAGCTAAACTTCCTGTCCACCATTTTATGTTGAAAACCTACTTTTTCGTACTCCTCTTAGACTATTAGTCCAATTTTCACCAAATTTGACTCAGATCACCTTCAGACTCTACTGACATAAAGTCATCAAAAGCTTTTTGATAGACCAAACCAGATAACCAGTTTTTGGATAACAAATTTGCTGGAATGATGCCAAACTGCATCTGAGCCTGTATTTCTGCAAAGCTTTGACATATTGATACCAAACTTTGTATGTGCCATTATCACCTCACACTGACTACGCCATTTAAGTTTGGCGACAGCGCCACCTATGGGTCAACAGTGATATACCATTCATTTTAAGCCATTAACCAATAATAATGACATTCCAAAAAATGCTAATAACTTCTGATTAAATTGGCCTAAAATAATGAAACTGGTCTCAATATTCCTTGGGTTAATGGCGAGAACATAGATACTTTTGCCATAGTCAGCTGAACCTCCTGTCCGCCATTTTGATTTACGTTGAAAACTTTTTCCAACTCCTCGACCATTGGTCCAATTTTTACCAAACTTGGCTCAGATTATCTTCAGACCATGCTGACAAAAAGTTTATTTCATGTTGATAGACAAAATCGTTTTTATATAGCAAACAACAAATTTGAGGCATGATGCCAGAGTGTGTCTGACACGGTCTCTCTACAAAGCTTTTACATGTTTTTTATTCTGGTGAAAGAAATACATGACTGAAGAAAAAAGCCAAAATATTAAAAGCTATGCATAAATATTTACTCCACTACTTGGGAGATCGCACATTGCGATCCCAATGTATCTAAAATTAAACCAAATTTACCAAAGGAAAAGTTTAAGAACCAGAAACTAAAAGGATATTAAGATATCATCTTGAGTTACAGGCATGCAAACATTGGGGAAAAAGTGCGAAAAGTGCTTTTTCCTATTTTGTAACCATTGGCATATAATGCAACCAAAATGGCTGAAGTCTAGGGATTTTAATAATAAACTGTGTTAAAATAATGTTGCTGCCAACTTTCTAAAGCCATTTTAACCCCCCTGTAAATTGACATTTTGACTCCCCTTTACAAAATTGTGATTTAGTAAATATTCATCCACAGCATTTAATATATCTGACTGCATTGAAACTACTGCAGTTTTTCTGTAAAGTTGCTTTGAAATAATCTGTACTGTATAAAGTGCTATATATAAACAAATTTGACTCGACTTGATTCTAGGTAGTAAAACATCCAGTTATGAGTGAATATTTATAGGTAATAAACTCAACTGCGCACTTGAGTCAAGTCTGTACACTAAGCATTAGCATACTTACGTAGAGCATGTTTCTGAAAAAAAAATCTTTTGAGACAAACTAAATAAAGGCTTTATAGGAACTATATGAATGAAAATACGCAATTCTAACCCTCTAAAACATCAATTTAGCTCTGAATCTTTCTTTTGAGTCAATTCTATTCTGATTTTATATTTTTAGGAAATCTTGACTTTCTGAAAAGTAACATGTAGAGAACAAACAATGTGATTTTGAATTCAATGCAAATACAATACAACCAGCAGATATTTTAAAAAAAGGGTTTGTTGCTTTGATAAATGCTTTATTTATTTTAGGTTTACGTTCTTTTCCAGGCATTTGCCTGACAATTTGTTGAACGTCAACTGGAATGACATTTCTGCTTGAAGTCCGTTCAATATAAAAAATTCATTTTTAGATGTTTTTTCTTTACTCGAGTTACAAAGTTCTGTTTGCTAAAGCTGGGATTGTCAGCATGACCCTGTTAGTTCAGTTCTTTTAGGTTTTATTATAATAAAATAAACAAACAATGATTCATAGAGTACGGTTTCCAGCATTACATAAAGCTTACATGTGGATTGTGCAGCTCCTCATGCGGACGCTTTTCATGCCAAGTGGGTTATCTGTGGACAAACCAAAAATGCGCTTGAGTGAAAAGGAGGTACCAGTGAGCCACATGGAGACTGAAAGGATTTGTTTTTGTCCTGTTCCTACAGGAATCCTACCACAGATATTCCAAACATTCATTACGGAAAGACAATAAACGTAGAACCGCTCTGTCATCGTGCAATGCAAATGAGATATTTTTATGCTGTACTATTCATTTGGTAAACACTTTTATTCAAAGCAGCTTTGTACTCGTTTTATCACCACATGAGTTCAACCCATGAGCTTAGCATAGTTAATTTAGTGTAGCCAGATTTTTGACATTTTAAGTTTTAAGAAATAATTTGAAAATTGGCTGAAAATGTACTCACCCAAGATGTATCCCTCCAAGATGTAGATGAGTTTGTTTCTTCATCAGATTTGGAGAAATGTAGCATTGCATCACTTGCTCACCAATGGTGAACCAGCGAATGGGTGCCATCAGCATGAGAGTCAAACAGCTAATAAAAACATCACAAGTTATCCACACTCCAGTCCATCAATTAACATCTTGTGAAGCCAAAAGCGGCATGTTTGTAAGAAACAAATCCTTCATTAGATCATTTTTAACTTCAAACCATCATTTTCAACTAAAAAAAGTAGTAATAGGGGATGGAATTTTCACTGGAGGAAGCGTTATTATAGATTATGGACTCATATTTTAGCCAGAATATCTTTCAAAGCAAGTTTGAATCAAAGGTTTGATGCTACTAATCTGGCAGTCATTGGAAAGTCCAGTGATTGCCTCTACCTTAGAAGTATTTGTTGGTTTTCAGATGCTTATAGGTATTTTTTTATATGTAGACTAGTGTTGTACCATTCTCAACCAACTGAGAAAATTTGTTCCTGTTGTGTTATTACTGAAAATTACAGTTGAAATCAAAAGTTTACATACAGTACACCTTGCAGATTCTGCAAAATGTTAAGTATTTTACACAAAAAAAAGAGATAATACAAAATGCATGCTTTTTTATTTTATTTAGTACTGACCTGAATAAGATATTTCACGTAAAAGACATTTACATATAGTCCACAAGAGAAAATAATAGTTGAATTTATAAAAATGGTTCTTAATACTGTGTTGTTACCTGAATGATCCACAAAATGTGTTTATTTGTTTTTTGGTTTAGTGATAGTTGTTCATGAGTCCCTCGTTTATCCTGAACAGTTAAACTTCCAGCTGTTTTTCAGAAAAATCCTTCAGGTTTTGCCAATTTTTTGGTTTTTCAGTATTTTTATGTATTTGAAATCTTTTCAACAATGACTGTATGCTTTTGAGATCCATCTGATCCATCACTGAGGGACTCATATGCAACTATTACAGAAGATGCAAACGCTCACTGATGCTCCAGAAGGAAACATGATGCGTTAAGATCCGGGGGTGAAAACTTTTGGAATCTGAAGATCAGGGTAAATGTAACTTTTTTTTCTTCTAGGAAGTAACTTCTGCCGCTTCTGAAGGGCAGTACTAAATGAAAAAATACAATATTTAGGCAAGATAAGAAAAATATACATATCTTCATTCTGTTAAAAAGTTTTCATCCCCCTTAATGAATCGTGTTTCCTTCTGAAGCATCAGTGAGCGTTTGAACCTTCTGTAAAAGTTGCACAGGAGTTATACAGTCATTGTCTGAAAGGGTTCAAATACACAAAAATGCTGGAAAACTAAAGAATTTCTAGGACCTGAAGATTTTTTTCTGAAGAACAGTGGGCAGTTTAACTGTTCAGGACCAACGAAAGACAACAAAAACCACAATAAAGTATTACAAATCAAGTGCAGTAAACTTTTGAACAGGGTCATTTTTATAAATTCAACTAATATTTTCTCTTGTGGACTATATGTAAACGTCTGTGAAATATTCTCTTCAGGTCAGTACTAAGTAAACAATAACATGCATTTTGTACGATCCCTCTTATTTTGGTAAAATAGCTAACGTTTTGCAGATTCTGCAAGGTGTATGTAAACTTTTGCACTAAGATCCACAAGCAGGAATTAGGTGGTTTTAAGGCTCTCATACTGTATTATAACTGACCTGATATTATGCGGCGGTTGATCATATCAGTACCTCAAATCTGCAGTGATTTGATCCAACCAATCATATTTAGGAAGGAAGAATTTAGCTCCCCTCAAACCCAACACTGAAGTTTATAAAGTCCAAAGGACACTGAGCCACGGAAAGATAGGGTTTTAAGGGCCAAACGCATTTTGTAACGTGCTGAGTGTATGCAGAAGTGAAAATGGAGGGGAAAAGCCACAAATTATGGTTTCTCGTGTGAGGTAACACAGCGATCCATTGAGAAAGAAGCTTCTGTTCCTGTCAACAGAGGTGTTGCAAGGTTTTTCCACCAGAGCATCTTTACAAGCTTCACGTGCTACCACAATGCTATGTGGCATTCATCTCTGCCCCTTCGCTCTTGGCAAGAGAACTATTAATAATATAATATATCCTCTGTTTAATGCCAGCTAAGGCCTTGTTGAAATTGAAAAGCAGCCATTGTGTAATTGGCCTTGCGTACGTGCAATCCATTCGCTTTCGGGCCAGTCGGGACGGTAGTTTGCTTGTGTGGTCAGCATGTACTGTGGATTCCCAGACGTCTTTGCCTCCTGCGGTCGGCCGTCACCCAAAGGTGTTCGATGTTCTTGGCTGTCACGATCGGGCTGCGAGCCTCGTGGTCAGTGCGGCTGCATTTAAATTTGCGGCTATCTGCGTGCTTTTCTTGGACCCACGCTGGCATGATGGAGCTCTTTCTTATGAGAACGGATCCCAACGCTGCCAGGATATAACAGGATAGTCCTGGCAAACCACTGCAAATAGATTTTACGGCCGAGAGAGTCGATCTGGAACTCTCTGTCGATGTTATCAGCGTCATATCAAGTACACAAGGTTATTGGCGTGACAGAGTCTGAAATATGACTTGCTGCGGGTTCGATTGTCTCTGCAAAACAAAACAGAGTTGACGACAGCCACCCAAGTTTCATTGTGAAAGCAATAACAGCTTACATATAAACAACCGCATATGCAAATCAATCAACTTTGAAGTCAACATGAAACGACACGAAACCCAGTCTGCTTTTGTAATGTGATGTATGAAGCTGTGAAACTGGATTTTCTGTGAGAAAAAAATAGGGTCATTTAAACCACATTGTGTGTGTGTGTATATATATATATATTTCTGTATTGCTCTCCTTACTTTAACAAGGCCTATTTTAGGACAGTTAGGCTTTTTGTTTGCATCTAGATTTGCATTTGCATTATTTGCAATATGCTATATTAAATTGCTTATATGTGACCCTGGACCACAAAACCAGTCTTAAGTCGCTGGGGTATATTTGTAGCAATAGCCAAAAATACATTGCATGGGTCAAAATTATTGATTTTTCTTTTATGCCAAAAATCATTAAGAAATTAAGTAAAGTTCATGTTCCATGAAGATTTTTTGTAAAATTCCTACAGTAAACATATCAAAATGTATTTTTTGATTTGCAATATACATTGTTAAGAACCTAATTTGGTCAACTTTAAAGGTGATTTTCTCAGTGTTTTTGATTTTTTTGCATCCTCAGATTTCTGATTTCAAATAGATGTATCTCAGCCAAATATTGTCCTATCCTAACAAACCATACATCAATAGAAAGCTTATTTATTGAGCTTTCATATGATGTATAAATCTCAGTTTTGTCAAATTTAACCTTATGACTGGTTTTGTGGTCCAGGGTCACATATATTGCTCTCATTTCCATAATGCATACACAATTGCATAAATATATTTAATACTATTTTCTAACATGTGCTAAAAGTGCACTGAAGACGAATATGAGGACTGAGCGAATATGAAGGCTGTGTGCATAACTACGTGCATGTGTGGGATTGTGGGAACTTCAATCATTGTGCTGTGTTTTGCTCCAGGGGTGTCAAGGATTTAGACGTTGAAGCTTGATCATCGAAACCAAATGAAGCAATGCTGATGTGACAGTCAGACATGAGTCATTACGAGTCCCCTAGAGAGACTTCTACATGAGTGCTGTATGTCATATTACTGCGCTTTCTGTAATGAGCTGATGAGTGAACATCACGCAACCTGTCAAAAACACGTCCAGGTCACATTTAATTCCAAAACTAAAAGAACAGAAAAAACATTATATTTTGCATGAAGACAATGAAGCTTATTTTGATCTATCTATCCATCCATCTATCTATTCTTCTGTCTATCTATCCGTCTGTCTGTCTATCATCCACCCATCCAACTATATATCCATCTCTCTGTCCATCTATCCATCCACTCATCCAACTATATATCCATCTCTCTGTCCACCCATCCAACTATCTACCTATCAGTCCATCTATCAAACTATAAATCCATCCATCAATCCAACTATCTAGCCATCTCTCTCTCTCTATCGTCCATCTATCTATCAATATATCTGTCCATCCATCCACCCATCCAACTATCTCTCTATCCATTTATCTGTCCATCAACCTATCTATCCATCCACCCACCCATCCAACTACCTATCCATCCATTCAACTATCTACCTATCAGTCCATCTATCAAACTATAAATCCATCCATCAATCCAACTATCTAGCCATATCTCTCTCTCTCTCTCTCTCTCTCTCTCTATCTCTCTCTCTATCTGTCCATCTATCATCCAACTATTTATCAATCTATCCAACTATCTTGCTATTTCTCTATCTATCCACCTCTCCATCCATTATCTGTCCATCCATCTATATCTATCCACCCATTCAACTATATATCCATCCACCCATCCAACTATCTAGCCATCTCTCTATCCATCTATCGTCCATCTATCTATCAATCTATCTGTCCGTCCATCCATCCATCCATCCACCCACCCTTGGAATTATCTCTCCATCCATCCATCCACCCATCCAACTATCTCTCTATCCATTTATGTCCATCCACCTATCTATCCATCGTCCCATCCAACTATATGTCCATATCTATCCATCCATCTCCCTAATTATCTCTCTGTCCATTTATCTATCATCCATCCACCCATCCAACTATATATCCATCTATCCATCCAACTTGTATATCCATCTACCCATTTCTCTAATTATCTTTCTATTCATCTATCTATCCGTCCATAAATCTATCCATCCATCTATCTATATATATCCATCTATCTCTCTATTCATCCATCCATCCATCCATCCAACTATATATCCATCTATCTACCCATCCAACTATATATCCATCCATCCACCCATATCCATCCATCCAACCACCCAACTATATATCCATCTCTCTATCTCTCCATCCATCCAACTAACTATATATCCATCTATCTCTGTATTCATCCATCCATCTAACTATATATCCATCCAACCACCCACCCAACTATATATCCATCTTTCTATCTCTCCATCTCTCCATCTATCATCCATCCAACTAACTATATATCCATCTATCTCTGTATTCATCCATCCATCCACCCATCTAACTATATATCCATCCAACCACCCACCCAACTATATCCATCCATCCATTCATCCACCCAACTATATATCCATATTTCTATCTCTCCATCCATTCATCCATCCATCTATATATCCATCTCTCTCTCTATTCATCCATCCATCCAACTATATATCCATCTATCTACCCATCCAACTATATATCCATATTTCTATCTCTCCATCTATCCATCCATCCCACTAACTATATATCCATCTATCTCTGTATTCATCCATCCATCTAACTATATATCCATCCAACCACCCACCCAACTATATATCCATCTTTCTATCTCTCCATCTCTCCATCTATCCATCCATCCAACTAACTATATATCCATCTATCTCTGTATTCATCCATCCATCCATCCACCCATCTAGCTATATATCCATCCAACCAACCACCCACCCAACTATATCCATCCATCCATTCATCCACCCAACTATATATCCATATTTCTATCTCTCTATCCATTCATCCATCCATCAATATTTCCATCTCTCTCTCTATTCATCCATCCAACTATATATCCATCTATCTACCCATCCAACTATATATCAATCTTTCTATCTCTCCATCTATCCATCCATCCATCCATCCATCCATCCATCCATCCAACTAACTATATATCCATCTATCTCTGTATTCATCCATCCATCCACCCATCTAACTATATATCCATCCAACCCCTCACCCAACTATATCCATTCATCTATTCATCGACCAAACTATATATCCATATTTCTATCTCTCTATGCATTCATCCATCCATCTATCCCTCTATCCATTCATCCATCCATCCATCTATTTTACCTATTTTCTTTAGATTTTAGGGTTAAATAAATGTGAACCGGACAGTACAGGTTTCGTGAGATTCACTGTGCTACAAGCAAAAACCCTGAGATGGTTACTCATCGTGCACCTGTTCCTGCCCGATCAGCTGCTGATGTGGAGCATGCCGTCATCATTTAAGGGGACGACATCCAGAAAAAAACCACACGGGAAGGTGTCTTTTCCTAGCCAGCATTACAGAATTCCTTGAGTGGAGTGCGGCGGCCCGCATGGGGGAAAAGACGGCTGCCGTGGTGTCCGGATGGTTTCCATGGACCGACGACTGCGAGTCAGCCTGCAGATAAACAGAAAGAGTGACTCACGGCTAGACGAGCGCATCGCCGCTCCTATACGGGTCTCTCCTCCACGGGCACACGACTCTCCCCTCCTTGCCCAACAGCAGCTGATCGTACCCACACCAAACCAAACCACGGCCGCTGCTCCATGCACATGCTAAAAAAAGGAAGTCCTAAGTTCTTTCTCATCTGCCCAGACAGACATTAGACATTAGTTGAGCGGAATAAATAGCCCGCCGCAGCCTCGGTTCCTCATTCGGGATAGCGGCAGGTTTTCATTTTGACCAGTTGTCTTTGGCCTACCCTTGGATGTCTAGGAATGGTCTATGGAAACGCAGCCTGGAAATGTGAAAAGTCACCTTATGCTATAAAAATAAACGACAGTGATTATCAACAGGAAATCTCTACAAATGGAGATGATGCAACAGATGTTTCTGAGATCTGCATGCGTAAAAATAACCGGAGGAAGGAAAATCATGGACTAAAACTATTGAAAATATCCTACATCAGTTTTTCCTCATCCATGGGGCCTCAAGATGACTTAAAATAAGTTAATACAACTAAAAACATATTTCTCATTATTATTCACCCCCTCAATAATCAGGATACTAAAAGTCTTGGAAAGTTTAATAATAAAAATGTCACTGCTCGACACTTCGAAAAGTCAAACAAAATAATAAAATGGGCATTTTTATAACGTTTGTAGTTAAGCATAAAGTTACGTAAAGCGTAAGTTAAGAGTAAAAATGTTTTAAGACCACTTATCCTTAATCACATCCAATTATTAATGAAAAACTGGAAAAGTCATGAGGCTTTTGACTTTCGTTGTGGACAACAGAGGGTCAGTGGAGGGCCTTGTTCATTTTGGCATTATGTAATATATATACACAAAAAATGTTGTTAATTTTCAAATCACAATGCATAAATAAATAATCTTTTTTAATTTAATAATTTAATACATTTCATAATTTAAATGAAATAGCATTTTTTTTACACTTTAAAGTAAAAATTAGATTCTTGATTGCATGCAAAAATAAAGTGAGCAAATAAAACTAAATTTTTTCCAGCATTTTTCACTTATTTACTAATACTCTGCAAAAATAAATGCATAAATAAAAACAAATCCTAATTTGAAAAATCTTTAATTTAATTGATGAATTGTCACCTGCACATATTTAACAACATAAAATGATATTCTTTAAGCAAATTTCTCTGAATTTTGCTTTATTTTTTGTCATCTTCATTACTGTAATAAAAATAAATAAACAAATAAAATAAATAAACTAGACAAAATATGGAAATACAATGTTTGTTTGTAAATATGTTTGTTGTGCTTTTGCATAATACAAATACTATTATTATACATTAACACTGTTTTCTTTATTGCATTTATAGTCATGAGAATGAGATTCATCAGCCTCCTAAAAAATAAACCTTTCCATTTCTGAGCTTGATGAGCTCAGCATGCATAAATATAACCTTATGAGAACTCTATTAATCTCACATATGACTCACGAGTTTCAAAGGATGTCTCAAACTGTGCTCAGATCCCAAAAGTCCATTTCAATGTGAACTCAAATATATCTCCTTCAATTGCTAATTAAATAACTCATAACTTATTTAACCCTGAGTTATGAATGAAAAAAGCCTCTGAGCACTTTCCTTACTAGCCTTAATACAAATATATGCAATATCAATCACTGCACGAGCTGCGACCACACCACAAAAACATTTAATATTTGTAAATGTGTTAAACGCATCAAACAATGTAAATCTAGCACTATGGCTATTTTTGACTCATCCACAAAAGCGTCAAGAATTTAGTCTTCCCGGAGCCCCGTCTGGAGCGCCTTCGCACATGTCTGTCTGAGCCTTCGTTTTATGTTAATGAAGCAGCAATGCATCCTTTCTGTTGCAATAACTCATGCATGTCAGATCTGTCCTCTTCGCACCCTCTCTAACCATCATCCTGCTGAAGGCCCTTCGCATACCTGCGATCTGCCCCGGCTTGACAGCCCTACATGAGGCGTGCGGTTGCGTGTGTTCTCCTCGTAGTTTCTGGCTGTTTATGTGGCGTGTCGCTCCTTTCTGCACCTCTGAGCGGAGCTGGAATTTACAGAGATGATTATCAGTCTCGTTTGCACTGGGAAGCAGCGCATATTTTTGTGTGGGAAAGCAGGAGCGAGGAGTGTGGAGGAGAAGAACGAACGAATGCATGCAATGTTTTGACTGCAACTGAATTTCCTTGCCTGGGGCAAAACGGGTTGCCATGTTGTGAGTGGTTGCCAGGACGTTACTATGTGGTTGCTGGGTGGTTTCTTATTGGATCATGTGAAAAGACGCCCACCCCTTTACCTTTAGCATCTGTGGGATTTGATATGGAGATTTATTAGCGGCGCTGATGAGACCGGAGACACTAGATGTCAGTGTTGGGTTTGACTCTCAACTCATCAACAACTACACCTTCTTTTGTTCAACACAGACTCAAAATGATTGGTAATAAAACCTTCAGAATACACAATGATGATATTAAGTGGCGGTTGATGAGTCAAGCAGAGTTTGGTCATTCCTAGTATTAGTAATGTAATCAAACCTCTAAAAGTAAGTGGACAAGAGAAAAAAAACACCTAGCAATGTGCTTTAAAAACAAACAGTAAACAAGAACACTTCTCAGATGCCTCAAAACAACACCCTAGCAACCTTACAGCAACACTTTAGGAAGTGCATATGACCCTTGAAAACACCTAGAATGCCCTAGCAACCTCAACTCAAAACAACTTAGGAACCACAGAACACCTTGGCAACTACCTATGCTAGAACCCCACAGCAACACCCTAGCAACCACATATAAAGCTTAAAACACTCCAGACACCTTAAGAACTGCAGAACCACCTAGAATGCCCTAGTAACCACATAGAAAAAAAAATCTTTAAAAAAAAAAAATGCAGGAACCACAGAATACCCTAATACTACCTAGACTAGAACGCCATAGCAACACCCTAGAAACCACACAGCAATAAGCTAAAAAACATTCAAGAGACCTTAAGAACTGCAGAACACCTTGGAAACCACTGAGAACATCCTAACAACCACATAGCAACAGTTTCGCAGCCATACAACAATGTGCAAAAATACTCAGGACCACCTTAGGAAGCGCATAGCAACAACCTGGAAACCACCTAGAATGCCCTAGCAACTCAAAATAGTGCAGAAACCACAAAAAACTCTGGCAACTACTTATGCTAGAATACCATAACAACAGCCTAGGAACTACATAGCAATATGCTACAAGCACGTAACACACCTTAGGAACTGCAAAACACCCTAGCAACCACATAGCAAAAATCTAGCAACCTCATAGAAAAATGCTAAATAAAAGATCAAAACAACTTAGGAACCAGGAATCTTAGGAACACAGAACACCCTGACAGCTACCTAAACTAGAATACCATAGCAACACCCTAGAAACCACATAGCAACATGCTAAAAACAATCAAGACACCTTAAAAACAGCAGAATGCCCTGCTATGTAACCACATAGCAACACTTTAGCAACCTCATAAAAATGCTAAATAAAAGCTCAAAACAACCTAGGAACCAGGAAGCTTAGAAACACCCTGGCAACTACTTATGCTAGAATACCATAGCAACACCGCAGAAACCACATAGCAATAAGATAAAATAACTCTGAACACCAAAGAAAGTGCAACACCCTAGAAACCACATAGCAACAAAAATATTCAAGAACACCTTAAGAAGTGCATAGCAACACACTGGAAACCACCTAGAATGCCCTAGCAACCTCAACTCAAAACAGCTTAGAAACCACAGAACACCTTGGCAACTACCTATGCTAGAACCCCACAGCAAAGCTAAAAACACTCCAGACACCTTAAGAACTGCAGAATGCCTAGAATGCCCTAGTAACCACATAGACAAAAAAAAATCTTAAAAAAAAATGCAGGAACCACAGAATACCCTAATACTACCTAGACTAGAATGCCATAGCAACACCCTAGAAACCACACAGCAATAAGTTAAAAAAACATTCAAGAGACCTTAAGAACTCTGAACACCAAAGAAAGTGCAACACCCTAGAAACTGCATAGCAACAAAAATATTCAAGAACATCTTAAGAAGTGCATAGCAACACACTGGAAACCACCTAGAATGCCCTAGCAACCTCATAGAAAAATTCTAAAAAGAACTTAATATAACGCAAGAACCACAGAACACCCTGGCAACTTCTTAGGCTGGAACACCATAGCAACACCCTAGCAACCACATAACAATATGCTAAAAACACTCAAGACACCTTAAGAACTACAGAACACCCTGGAAACCACCTAGAACACCTTAATAACTTAATTGAAAAATGCTATAAAAAATCTAAATAACTCAGGACACCCTAGGCTAGAACACCATAGCAACACCCTAGAAACCACATAGTTATATGCTAAAAACACTTTATAACAACATGATTGTTAACATTTAATTGTAAAAAAAAAAAAAAAAAAAAGAAGTAGGTGAAGTGCAGAAGTTCCACCTAGAATGCCCTAACAAACACAGAGCATAATGATAAACACTTAGACACATTTGAAAGTGCAGAACATTATAACACCCTAGCAACTACACAACAAAATACTAAAAACATACATAACCTAGGGAAGTGTAGAACAACACACTGGAAACCACAAAAAAAAACAAAAAAAAACACGCCCTAGAAAACCACATTAGCAACATCCTAGCAACCACATAGCAATGTGCTAAATACACAGAATGCCTTCGTAAGCACTAAACACCCTAGAACACCATAACAACCTTACAGAAATGTACTAAAACACATAATACACATTAGAAATGCTGCACAACACCCTGGCAACCACCTAGAACATCCTAGCAACACCCTAGGAACCACACATAATGTGACTTGAACATGCAGAGTGCTTTAGGAACACCTAGAACAACCAAATGAAATGTACTAATACACACAGAACACATTAGAAAGTGCAGAATTACACTCTGGAACCCACCTAAAACATCCTAGCAACACCTTAGTAACCAAAAATAATCCACTAAAACACAAAGAACACCACCTTGGAAACCACTTAGATCATCCTTGCAACACCCTAGCAACCACACATGATGTAATAAAACATATATAACACCTTAGAAATTGCAGAACAACATCCTGGAAACCATCTAGAACATCCCACCTTAGCAACACCTTAGCAACCACACAGTGAACTAAAACACAAGAACACCTTAGGAAAGACATTACACCCTGAAAACCACCTAGCAACCACACATAATGAACTAAAGCACATAAAACACATAGAACAAGTGCATGACACTTTGGAAACCACTTAGATCATCCTAAACAACCATCTAACAACCAGTAATCGCAGAGTGACACCCTAACAGAGAACCTGACCGTTACCAGCCTGGATCTTTAGGTATGTCCATCCACCCCATCCTAGTGTGAAATCTCTGATGGATAGATGTATCTTCTGTGTTTACAGTGTCTCATTGGAGATCAGTCCAGGGGGCATATTTTACTTTTTAATGGATGGACAGAGATGTGTGTGTGTCTGAGAGATTGATCACGCTGTGGGAGGTTCCTACAGAATGCCTGGAATCTAATCTCAAACAGGACTGGAGAATATTATTGGCTTGACCTTCTGTCTCACACACACACACACACACACACACACACACACACACACACACACACGACTGGGGTGGTATCTAAGTGCCATGGTAATATTGTGGTTTAAAAAAACCTTAAAATGCAAATACATTGTTTAATCCATATTCATAGCCACAAATATTCAAATATGCCACACATGCTGCAACAAGCTTCAGCGCTGCTAAATGCACTTGGTCACATGACCAAACTTTAAATATACAGAAGTGAGAATAACAATTAAAACTGAAAAATATAAGATTAAATAATAATAAAAATAATTTTAAATAAACAAATATATTTAAAATAAATGTACATTTTGATCATAAAGTTGCTAAAAAAAAAAATAAGAAAAGAAAAAGTCAGACATGCCAATGAGAATTTTTATGATCCCTCATGGTATCATGACATCCATGTCTCTATTTAAGTATTTTTCCTCTTCACATCATCTTATTTCCTTCTCGTGTCTCCAACTTCACCAAACCCTCATCCTCTAAAAATCCTCCCCCATCATCTCTCCGTTCCTCCCTTCCAAATCCCTATCCGCCAAATTAACACATCAGTCATAGCTGACATGATTATCAGGACGGGTTATCACCTCCTGTTGGCCTGCATTTGGCCGTTTGGAGCTCCAGAGGGCAAAAGCTCATTCAAAAGAAGGTAAAGTGCCATTCCTTTCAGACGAACACATTCACACTGTCAGCCAGAAGAAAACTTTTGAAATGTGCTTTTCCAGCTTTCAAATGTGGTCTAAATTGAATCAGTTTAAAATTAACTACATCTAAACACTTATTATAACACTAATTTCTGCATCAGTGTAATCACAAAAAATTATTATAAAATATTCCAACATTTCCATTGGGCAGACAAACAGATAGCCCCACCCCAAACTCAAGCCATTGGTTGAGCCGATATTCCTGTGACTGCTTGGTGAAACAAACCGGTCAATGCTTTTAAAGAGCCAAAGACACATGTACATTTGAAAAGTATGTTTAACATGATATACACTTCCATTCAGAAATCCTAGCAACACCATAGCAATCACACCCAATGTAATAAAACACCTCAAGAAGTGCATAACACCTCGAAAAATCTCCTAGAACATCCTAGCAACCTCACACACTGTACCAAAAAGACACAAAACACCTCAGGAAGTGCATAGAAACACTTTCGAAACCACTAGAACATTATAGCAACACTCTAGAAACCATACACAATGTACTAAATCACACATAACATCTAAGAAAATGCATAGAAACACCCTGGATACCACCTAGAACATCCCAGTAACACCCTAGTAACCACACACAAAGTATTAAAAACATAAAACACCATTAGAACATCCTAGCAACTGCAAAAAATGTACTAAAAACACACAGAACACCTCTGGAAATACATAGCAACAACTTGGAAACCTCCTAAAACATCCTAGCAACCACACACAAAGTTCTTAAACACACAGAACACCTCAGGAAGTGCATAGCAACACCCTGGAAACCACCTAGAACATCCTAGCAACCGCACACAAAGTATTGAAAATGAACACCTCAAGAAGTGCAGAACACCACCTTGGAAACCATGTAGAACACCCAAGCGTTTACACAAAGTAGAATACCTTAAGAAGTGCAGAACAACATCCTAGAAAACACTTAGCAATCACACAGTACTAAAACACAGAACATCTCAAGAAGTGCAGAGCAAAACCCTGAAAACCTTCTAGAACATCCTATCAACACCCTAGCAGCCACACAGTCACAGAAAGTACTAAAAACACATAGAACACCTTAAGAAGTGCAGACTAACAACCTGGAAACATCCTAGCAACACCCTAGCAACCACACACAATATACTAAAACGCACAGAACACTCCTGAAAGTGCACAGCAACACCTTGGATAACATCATAGAACATCCCAGCAACACCATAGCAACCACACACACAAAGTACTAAAAACACACAAAACATAGAACACCCTAAGTGCATAACAACACCCTAGAAACCACCTAGAACATCCTAGCAACCATACACAATGTACTAAAAACACTAAACACCTCTGAAAATGCATAGCAATACCTTGGAAACCACCTAGAACATCCTAGCAATTGCATACAATGTACTAAAACACACAGAAAACCTCTGAAGTGCATAGAAACACTCTGGAACACCTAGAACATTCTAGCAACACCCTAGCAACCACACATAATGTACTAAAATGCACAGAACACCACCGGAAGTGTACAGCAACACCTTGGATACCTCCTAGAACATCCCAGAAACACCCTAGCAACCACACACAAAGTATTAAGAACACACAAAACACAACACCATAAGTGCATAACAACACCCTGCAAACCACCTAGAACATCCTAGCAACACCCTAGCAACCACACACAAAGTATTAAGAACACACAAAACACAACACCATAAGTGCATAACAACACCCTGCAAACTACCTAGAACATCCTAGCAACACCCTAGCAACCACACACAAAGTAATGAAAACGCATAGAACACCTTAAGAAGTGCAGAACAGCACCTTGGAAACCATGTAGAACACCCTAGCAACACACAAAGTACTTAAACACACAGAACACCTCAGAAAGCGCATAGCTTCCTGAAATCCACCTAGAACATCGTAACAACCACATACAATATACTAAAACACACAGAACACCTCAGGAGATCCTTAGCAACACCTTGGAAACAACCAACACCCCAGCAACCAAACACAAAATACTAGACATAGAACATCATAATAAGTCAAAAACAACACACTGGAAACCACCTAGAACATCCTAGCAACAACACACAATTTAATGCATCCTTGCTGACTATAATTTCTTAAATTAAAAAAAATAATTGAACGGTAGTGAATATTAAACATTTGCATACTTTCAAATTATGCTTGTGGCATGTAAAAAAGGCTAAGTGAGGACATGTCTGTCCTCTCATGTTAAAAAAAATCATGCTCTCCTCATCAAAAACAAGCTCTGCAAAACCAGTTCGACGACACCTGCCGACTCAAACCTGGTGTTTTCAGCAGAGGCGTGCATATGACGTCCCCCTGACTTTATAAAGACGTTTCTGGGTGCAGCGGCAGCGACTCGTCACGCAGGAAACAGTGATTACGCTCTGGTTTGTGGAATAGCAATTATGTGAACAGTGGCCTGTAATCTGTGGGATTTCCATGATACAATGTGTGTGCATGTGTGTGTTTGTGGGGGCACACAAGAGATGGAAACACTCTCGCTTTTTCTTCTGCTTGGGCAAAGCAGTGGTCTGTGACACATTAGAGGGCTTCCAAAACGGTTAAACGGTGGCGATGACAAATCAGATTTGCATACAGACCCCAGTTAGTATACAGACGCACAGCAGAATCGACCAGAAAACCTTGACGGTTTTCAAATGCAAATGTTCCAGATCCATGCGTTTCCAACTTGTCTAGAAGGCGGTATTCAATGTGACAAACTCCAGATCGTGATTCAGTGTCGTTACTTTTAATTAAAACTAAAACCATTAAAATTATATTTTAGCAATTGAAATACAGCTGCAAAATAAGTTTAAGCAGAAGTACTAAAATGACTAAAATGTAAATAAAAATGTAATAAATCCATATAAAAGAATATAAGAAAGAAATGAAAAAAATGACAATAATAAAAATAATTCAATGTAATATTTAAAAAAAAAATCTTCAGTACAATAGTAAATTAGCACATAAATAATACTAAGATGGCAATCTCATGAAACCTTAATCTACAGAAAAAAAAAACAACTTTACAAAAAGAAAACAATAAATTAAATAATTTTAAGTTGAAGTACTGGAATTACTATTTTTATAAAAAAATAAAAATATAAAAAAAGTGATAATTTACAAAATTCTATGATAAAATTACAAAAACTAACAATGCAAAAAAAAAGAAAAAGAAAGCTAATTAAAAATATATCAATCTTACAAAAACCTTAGTTTCTCTATAAGCAAAAAAAGTAAATTAAAAACTATTTCAAGCTAAAGTACTAGAACTGCTGAAACATATACTGCTATAAAAATAAAAGATAAATATAAATA
The DNA here is from genome assembly GCF_049309525.1 of Garra rufa. Taxonomy (NCBI): domain Eukaryota; kingdom Metazoa; phylum Chordata; class Actinopteri; order Cypriniformes; family Cyprinidae; genus Garra; species Garra rufa. The sequence continues at coordinate 5,829,686 of NC_133385.1, forward strand.
AAATAAAAAATGACCAAAGTACAAAAAAATTACTATAATAACGAATTAATTCTTAATAACGAATTCAAAATATTACAATAAAATTAAAGTTAATTAAAAAAACTACAATATTATATAAATTGTATATATTAAAAAACAGATGAAAATGAACATTAAGTTAAAAACTAAAACCTAAACTAAAATCAAAATTAAAGCTAAAAATGTAAAAATTAAAAATAATAAATATTATGCAATTCTTTAAACTACAGATCTATAATCCTGTAAAAATGTCAGAATATGTAAATACAGGATGCTATATTAAAATACTTCGCCAAACGACGCCCTTTAACCACTACTGCATTAACAGTATACCTTGGCATCTCATCTCTTATTGCTCTAACAAGTTTACTTTGGATTTCACCACATATACTCAAACTAAAAGATGGTTTTCTCTCAATCTGCACCTTTGAAAACATGTTCCCACAGTTCTATCTGATAGATGTTGTTTGCAGGAGACGGCTTTGACTAGAGTAAAGTTCATCTGGACTCTATGACCCTACCCAGGCACCGTATTCATCTGAAGCGCCGTCGGTTACCGAGGTGAGCCGGACTCTCGGGTGACTCACTACCTGGCAGGGCTTCAAACTTGGCATAACAAACTGCCATTGTGACTTCCTGTCTTTAATCTGGGAGATCAATGCACGTATGGTACTTAATCAAAACTCCCATAGCGCCGCACACACGCGGCCGTCGTTTTGATCTCGCTCTCTTTTCAATGGGCTGTTTGATATTGGCTAATATCTAACCTGAGCGAGGTGACTTGTGTAATTAAGGTGCGCACCTGTGCATGCCAGCGACGCCCGTCCCGCAGGACACGCTTTCAAAGCCCCCTAGAAGAGAAAAGACAAACGATTACAGTAAACAATAGTGTCATTATTCAGCTCACGTCAGTTCAATGTTGATTCAAGTTCATTAATTATCAGTATTCCGCATTGCTATGTGGTTTTCTAGGTGTCTGCTTATTGGCTTAAGTCAAACAAGTTCAGGTCCAAACCGATGCTGGTTCTTGGATGCTTAGTTTGATGTTTAATATTCATAAGGAGCAGAATTTTGGTCCAATGAGCTCTGAGTGTGGGCGGGGCTTCCTGGTTCAATGCTCCAAAAAATGGACCCTTTTGACAGACTGTTATGATGCATTTTTATGACAGCGTTTTAGTGCCACGTAACAATTAAAAAAAAATCTAAAATTACTTAAACTTGATTAGACTTGAAATATTATGAGAATAAAGTCAAATATTGTGAGAATAAAGTGGAAATATTAAGAGAATAAATTGGAAATATTACGAGAATAAAGTTGAAATGTTACGAGAATAAAAGTCGAAATACTATGAGAATACAGTCAAAATATTACTAGAATAAAGTCAAAATATTTCGACTTTATTCTTGTAATATTTCAACTTTATTCTAGTAATATTTTGACTGTATTCTCAAAATATTTCGACTTTATTCTTATAATATTTTGGCTGTATTCTTGAACACAGTCAAAATATTTTGATAATAAAGTCAGAATATTACGAGAATAAAGATGAAATATTACAAGAATAAAGTTGAAATGTTACGAGAATAAAGTTGAAATATTTTGAGAATAAAGTCGAAATATTAAGAGAATAAATTGGAAATATTACGAGAATAAAGTTGAAATGTTACGAGAATAAAAGTCGAAATACTATGAGAATACAGTCAAAATATTACAAGAATAAAGTCAAAATATTTCGACTTTATTCTCGTAATATTTAAACTTTATTCTAGTAATATTTTGACTGTATTCTCAAAATATTTCGACTTTATTCTTATAATATTTTGGCTGTATTCTTGAACACAGTCAAAATATTGATAATAAAGTCAGAATATTACGAGAATAAAGATGAAATATTACAAGAATAAAGTTGAAATGTTACGAGAATAAAGTCGAAATATTACGAGAATAAAGTCGAAATATTTTGAGAATAAAGTCGAAATATTACGAGAATAAAGTTGAAATATTTTGAGAATAAAGTCGAAATATTGTGAGAATAGTCAAAATACTACAAGAATAAAGTCAAAATATTTTGAGAATAAAGTCAAACTATTTTGAGAATAAAGTCAAACTATTTTGAGAATAGTCGTAATATTTTGAGAATCAAATCCAAATGTTGTGAGAGTAGTCGTAATTTGACTTTGGAGAGAACACAGTCGAAACATTAAGAGAATCAAATCGAAATATTATGAGAATACAGTTGAAATATTACAAGAATCAAGTCAAATATTATGTGAATAGTCAAAGTACTACAAGAATTAAGTCAAAATATTTTGAGAATAAAGTCCAAATATCGTGAGAATAGTCTTAATATTTTGAGAATAAAGTCAAAATATTTAGACTTTATTTTGACTTTGGAGAGAACACAGTCACAATATTATGAGAATCAAATCGAAATATTATGAGAATACAGTCGAAATATTGCGAGAATCAAGTCAAAATATTATGAGAATAGTCAAAGTACTACAAGAATAAAGTCAAAATATTTTAAGAATAAAGTCGAAATATTGTGAGAATCGTCTAAGTACTACGAGAATAAAGTCGAAATATTACAAGAATAAAGTTGAAATACTACGAGAATGAAATGAAGTTGAAATATTTCTAGAATAAAGTGGAAATGTTTTGTGAATTAAAAAAATAGAAATTGAAGTTTTAATATTTTTAGAGTATAGCCTATATTGCACATGAAAAGGCCCAGATTGAGAGCACCGGGAGAAGTTGCCAGGCCACTGGAATTAATTTGAATATTGTTGCATTTAAAGTTTTTTTTTAAATGTTACTAGTTTCAGAATCTTCAGAGGACATTTAAATCTAACATTCCCATAATGTCTACAAAATTCCAAAATGGATTTTTTTTTTGAACATTTAAAAAAAAAAAAAAAACTTTCAAACATTCAAACTAACATTTTCATAATTTAAGAACATATTTTTTTGTCAGCTGTGTTTAGACTGACCACTGTCCAGTGCAGAAAACAGATTTCTGTCTTTATGTCACGTGGGACTGCTGTTTGCTCTGCTCAAGAGATGCTGGGCTCTTGTGTTTGGTTTGCGGAGTGGAAAGCTCATTGTGTTAAAGGACGCTCCACACCACCGGCCTGGCAGCTGGAGTCCAGCCCGTGCATTTACAGACTGGCTGTTGCTACGAAACGGTTGGACTTTACCGGGCCAGTGACTGGGGGCAATAAACACAAACCGGACCGGACCCATGTTTGAGAGATATGTGCGGTGGGACTATATCTGAGGCAGATTTTTTTTAACAATTTATCAGACAAAGAGATAAAGTATTCTTTTCCATCTTAAGGTAAATTAATCAAAAACATGTTGGGATTCTGGATGTGTTATGATAGACATATCATAAGTGTTTGTTTAAATCACTAACACTAAAGTATTTTTCTTGGTTTTGCAAACACTAATAAACAATTCTCTGTGCAGTTTTTATGTAATGTTGTGGATTTGTGCTCGAGTCATGATGAGGGAAACAACACATTTTGACTGTTAAATGAGAGTGAAACTTGCCATCTTTTCAAAGTAAGTGGCATGAAAATGGGGAGATTAAAATTAATGAGTACAAATAAAATAAAATTTGATGCACATTTAAACAATTTAAGTACACTTTTAAAAATATATTTGAATATTTGTATAATAATTTTTTAAAATATACTTTTAAATAGATAAATGATATGGTTATTTGGTCATGCATAAATGCAAACACTTATTAAAACATTAGTAGCAGATTTCACTGCAATATTGCACATCATGATTTTTTATTTATTTTTTTATCAGAGTGAATACTAGGGGTGGGCGATATGGAAAAAATATCAAATCACAATTTTTTTCAAAAATATCACAATTCATGATTTTATCACGATTTTTTGTCATGTTGGTTTTACTATTTTGCAAGTTGTCTGAGCAGTACAGCCAAACTAATTTCCCTGTTTCAAAGCCTTACAAGGTAACAAAATATAAAATAAAAAGAATGGCAAATGTTTAGGCTAAATAAGGCCAAGATAAAAATCTGTCATTTTTTTTATCTTAATAAAAATGAAAAAGAACAAAAACAGGCTACAAGTTACAAATACACATAATATACAAATAAAACAATTTTTTAGGTACAGTAGCATTTAAGAAATTGAATAAACAAATATAAAAATAAAACACTAAAAACAAGTTATACATTGACTCTTATTAACCCTCTGGGGTCTGAGGGAGTTTTGGGGCAACTATATTACAGTTCTTCAGTCAAGAGCAGTGAGGGATTTTTCTTTGTTTTGTTTTTTTATTATTTTACCATCACCCAAAAATGATAAATCTGTCATCAATTACTCACTCTCAAGTTTTTTCAAACAAAACATGTTGAACATAAAACGTATTTTGAAGAATGTGGGTAACCAAACAGTTGCTGTCTCCAGTTACTTCCATAGTATTTGATTTATTATTTTCCCATTAGCAACGTCAGTGGGGACCAGCTACTGTTACCCACATTTCTTTAAAATATATCATTTTGTGTTTAGAAAAAAATTAAAGAAAAAATAAAAACTGAAAATAAAAAATGTATAGAGGTTTGGCTCAACGGGAGTAATTTTTTGGTGAACGGCCCCTTTAATGACAATCGGCAGCATGTTTAGTTCTGTCGCTTTTGCCCATTTTCCACAAGTTGATATGATTATTTAGGGTCTTAATGAGCAGTCTATAACATACTTTGGTTAAAATTTCTCAATGGTAGTGTAAAAAAAAACTATTTTTACCTTGTCAAAATCAGCCCTTTTTAGAGCGAGCCATTCTGTTGCATGTTCCTTTAAATGCTAATGAGCTCTGCTCGCCCCGCCCCTCTCTGCCGTGGAACGACGAGCCGTAATGTTTACTTTTAGCCACGTTTAGCTGTTAAACTTGCTAACTAGCACATTATTAAGAAGCTGCATCATGAATGATTCACACGAACATAGACGCATATGTAGATCGGGATCTGCGCTTTCCTTTCAAAAACGAAAGTAACGTTAACCCTCTGCGTCTTCAGCGGCTCAGATGTCGGAAGTAAATGACTGCTATGTTCATTATTACATCCAACAACAGAACACCTCAATAGGTCAATTCCAACATAACACCGACTATTACGCAATAGCCCCGGGATCGTTAATAGTTACGCCCCCAACATTTGCATCGGCCAATCATCAGTAACATCAGTATCATTCAGTACATCAGTAAAATAAGGCAAGCCACTGAAGGGACATAGTTAGCTTAATGCTAGCGGTAGCTTGTTACATTGCAGTACATAAGATTTCACTTACCACATAAACAGAGAGATGACTGCGCTGATGATGGCGAATGACGGAGAAATAACTGCGCTGATGATGGCGAATGATTTACAGATCCCGAGTATCACTGACAAGCATCTAAACTTGTGTGGTAAGTACTTGTGTCGCTGCAGTATAACTTTACACAGAGCACATGCGATCACAATAGTGAGAGTAAAATGTCGCCGATTCAAAACGGCAGATTCAACAAACCGCATATTAAAAGCGGCTAGAGCTCCGTAATTAAATATAGATTTCCTCCATGTGCCAGCTATTGAGATGAGCAGCTCTGTGAAACAGCCAATCAGAGCAGAGCCCCTCATTAATTATTCACGGACCTTCCAAATAAGGCAATAACAGAGCATTTCATTCTAGGGACAAATCCTAGGGTTGTAAATGGACTTGTAAAACCGTTTCTGGAGATTTTTTGCCCTTTCCTATGCCATATACCTTCTATGTAGATATCAGAGAACAATTTAAAATATTGTTTCAATGCATTCTATGGCACCTTTAACCATCGTTGGAGCGGCCGGCAAAAAGCTGAGAATGACCTGATTTTAAACGTAACAGTGAGTTTTGCATCCGATGACCGCTTTAAGAGTTGCACGCAGAACAGCGCGCAGACGAAATAACGTTATTTATCCGGCAAGGCTTTAAATCACATGCAAATAATGTACTTTCATGACTGCGAATAAGTGCAGTGTCCCGTGAGCAGTGTTGGGGGGTACCGCATTACAAGTAACGCTTTTTCCAAGTAACTAAAGTAACGCATTACTTTGTAATTGACAAGAAAATATCTGAGTTACTTTTTCAAATAAGTAATGCCAGTTACTTTTCCCCCTCATTTATTGCTTAAAAGCTCTCCTGTCCCCATGTTGAGAGAAATTGTGAGTAAGATGTTACTTTAGTTCTAGAATAAATGTGAACATGCATTAACTCATCTCACTCACAAAACAAAACAGATACAGTATTCGTCAAAATGAATAAAAACAGTGAAATTCAACGCAAACCTGCAATGATTAAATATGTTAAATACAAATATCCTTTATGTATTTAATCCCATTTTATTAACCGATGTCTTTGCTGCAATTCAATTCATCCATGCTAATAAGCAAAAATTACTCAAGATAGTCTAACATTTGTTTTCCTTTTTTTATTGCTCAAGAGTTTACATTTTTCTGCGGTCTACTGTACAGACCTGAATTTACTTTTCTCTAAGCCTAAGGCTTTTGCTGTAAAAAGGCTTTTACATTTGCCAAAAATAGACCTTTTATATTAAAAAAACAAACAAGCAAGCCCTGTCCAGATTTAAAAAGTAACGCAAAAGTAACGCAACACATTACTTTCCATAAAAAGTAACTAAGTAACGTAATTAGTTACTTCTTTAGGGAGTAACTCAATATTGTAATGTATTACTTTTAAAAGTAACTTTCCCCAACACTGCCCATGAGTGAATATGTGTCGTGTTTTAGAGTATATTGAGACAAAGGCACACTGTCAGGGCTCTACAGTGTGACCATTTCACTCGCATTTGCGACTAAAAATTACTGTGCGACTGTGAAAAAATATGTAGGAGCACCATGTGCGACTGACCCCATCAGCATATTTGTGACCCTGGACCACAAAACCAGTCTTAAGTCGCTGGGGTATATTTGTAGCAATAGCCAAAAATACATTGCATGGGTCAAAATTATTGATTTTTCTTTTATGCCAAAAATCATTAAGAAATTAAGTAAAGTTCATGTTCCATGAAGATTTTTTGTAAAATTCCTACTGTAAACATATCAAAATGTAATTTTTGATTTGTAATATGCATTGTTAAGAACCTAATTTGGACAACTTTAAAGGTGATTTTCTCAGTATTTTTGATTTTTTTGCATCCTCCGATTTCTGATTTCAAATAGATGTATCTCAGCCAAATGTTGTCCTATCCTAACAAACCATACATCAATAGAAAGCTTATTTATTGAGCTTTCATATGATGTATAAATCTCAGTTTTGTCAAATTTAACCTTATGACTGGTTTTGTGGTCCAGGGTCACATTTGTGTTTGCGCTCAGCGGAGCGTCAAAGGTTTCTACATGTTTTTGCAATGTTGAGTAATGTATCACAGACAGATCTCACGAATCCTTTCATAAATTAAGTGTAGAGAGAGTGTAAATAAGAGACTGATTGTGCAGTAAAGAGAGTTGTTGTTGTTTATAATAGAGCTTTGTGATATCGCGAACTAAGATGAATGACAGCTTTTTATCATTTTTAAAGGAGTTTGTAAATTAAAGATATTGATCTAATACAGCAGTTAAATAAACAAGAAGTTATTATTAAGTGACTTACATTGACTGACTATAACACTAAACCTGATTTTGCTCTATTTCGCCGTCAAAAAACGTGCGTTTTTAAACGAATCGAGTGAAATGATTCAATTTCCCATTCATAAAGACAGTCACTTGCTTTATTCCTGAATGAACCATCCGTTCGAACGAATCAAAAGAATAATATGATTCAGTAATTAAATCAGTGTCTTGACGCCACCTGCAGGCAGATCTTTTCAGTTATTTAAATCTTCAATATTTCTGTATTCAAAATCTTATATTTAAAACATTAATCTCAACATGAATTTATGATTTTGATTGCACTCATGTCACATCTGAGCTTTATTAAACATGAAAAGGTAAAAAACAAAATTCACCTGTAAATCACTTTGAGGAGTCAAATACCACCTCGTAATGGGAAGGCTAATTATTATTATTTTTTAAATCAGATTTTTGATTATTGTTTAGAATGTGCTCCTAAAATTTTGACTGTGCTCCTAAAATTTTTAAGTTAGAAGCACAAGTGCTCCTAGCAAGAAAAACAAGCATAGAGCCCTGGCTGTAGCACGATACTACAATATTTTTTTCAAAAGCAGATCAAAAATCGTCATATTGCACTCCCCTAGTGAATACTGCAAAAAAACCTATTTTCACAAATCATCTTTTGACTGAAAACAATCACAGCAGTGAAACTGAAGTACAGCACAGAGCAAACGTGCCTTCATAAATTACTTTCTACCCTCATTTCGACCTGACGTTTCCGCTCGGCTGCCTGCTACTGTTACTCACTTATCCATTTAGCAGTGCGGCTAATCACAGCGTAATGACTAAACGAGCGCTGTGACTCAGCAGGAAACGGCCGATGTGTTTAACATCCCAGTGCTCTGCTCTGGCTTCATGACTCACGGCTTTACTTGGCAAACGCGCTGGCGCAGCCCAACTGTGCGCTAACTGTACGTACCACAGGAGGTTTCCCACAGACAGCAGGTGAAATGCCTTTTGGGGAGGATTTCTTCACGTTTTCCAATGTTTCTTTTGGACATTTCTTTTCTATGCGTTTTGCACGTGTCAGACTTTGATTTCAGGCTTTGTTGACGATCCAATTTTTTTGTTGACTTAAGGTTTGTTTTCGGACTTAATTTCACTGGTGTTTTAACAGACATAAACATTCTTCGCTGCACATCAAGTGAGGGAGGTCAAGATGCAGTGCACGCTTTGAACTGGATACGCTTTCTAACATTCCTAGAGAACGAAATGACACCAGTTCTATGAATGAGTTTACTTACAAACAAACTCGCAGATGTTTCTGCTAATTTTGTTCTTGTTACTTTTTAAACATGAACACCAAACAAGGCTTAGTTTTCAACGTGACCAAATCTGAAATGGAAGTGCTGGCTGCTAAGCAAATATTGTGACAGCTTTTCGAAGCTCTGTAAATGTTGTATTATAAAAAATAAATAAATAAAACAAAACTCCACAATGCAATCCAATGAGTTACAGGTCTAGTACTGTGCTAAATTCATATTGTCAACTAAAACGATGAAAACAAAAATATTTTGTTTTAAAAACAATTAAAACGTCAAAAAAAAAAAAAAAAAACGAAATATTTTCATAAGTATTCAAAATAGGAGGTTTCCCAAAGACAGCAGGTCCTGCTTTTACTCCAAAATAATTGTTAAATTTTTTGGTAATTAAAATAAAGCTAAAATAAAACCACAACATTCAATGTACAAAAACATGTGTCTGATAGACTGAAAAAAAAAAAGTAGAAATCTCTCCCAAAGGGCATTTCACCTAGCCTGGCTAACGCCAAACCACGACATGACAACGTCATGATTCGTGGTTTGGGAACCACATGTTCATTTTCTTGTATTTGAGGCGTGGTTTACGAATGCCCAGAGCCGTTTATTGGGCGCTACGAATGTCTATCAAATGCGCCTGTGCGTAGCTCATAGCCAATCGTTTCAATTAGACCGGACGATGTACGTAGAGCGACAGAAATTCGACAAGGAAGAAGACGAAGAGTTTTGACTGAGGACAAAGTTATGCTTCATAAATTATTTATCAATCGTAATTCAAAGCTGACTTTTTAGCATGCATTTGACCGAACTGTCTGCTTTTGTCTTTATTTCCGATTACATAAGTCTCTTATACTTTTATAACGGCTAATATTGTTCATTAAAACTGACATTTCACAAAAAAGGCATTTCATTTTATTATACATAGAGTAAAGATGTATTATACACAGTGCACATATAGCTTAAATCACATATTAATATGTTTTATTATTTTTAAAATGAGTACGAAAAGAGAGTTGTGGTTTATATTTTGAAGAAAACAAAGAGGCAGTGGTGTTTGATATCACTTCCTTTTATTGTAATTATTGTTTTGTAACGCATTGCATGAACCACATTTTTGTTACTATTAATATGTTTAACGCTAAATGAAGCGGAAAAGAGGCAATGCTGTTTGACATAAAATATTTCGTTTCACTGTTATGTCGTACATTCCCTGAACTACGTTTATGCAGCTATTAATATGTTTAAATGAAAACGAAAAGAGGCAGAGGTGGTTGATATCATATTTTGTCTTATTGTAAATCCATACAGTGAAGCAGTGAAGATAACTGGAGTAGAAAAGGCCAGCTGACTGACGTTATCAAGTACACTGCTGTTCCATTTGCAGAATTGCGAACTACGAAGGACGCAAGTCCGAACTTTGCGTACTTGGTATTGAGAAACGGCCTTGTGTGTAACTATCTAAGGCTGCATCGAAAGATAACTTCGCGTCTGCTGCCATGCTGGATCCATATTTATAAACGGCTTCGGTGAGTCGCATAGAAGGCGTCATCGTTTTGCTGCTCCCTCCCCGTTCTGTGATTGGTTCCCTATCTGAGGTGAAAATTTAGTCCATGGTTTCCAGGCTGCCTAGCAGCGTGAATAAAATTGCGCAGCAGCATGGAGAAACCCAGGCTACATTTCACCTGCTGTCTTTGGAAAACCTCCTATTTAAAATTATTATTTTGAATACTTTTGAAAATATTTAGAATTTTTTTTTTTTGACATTTTAATTGTTTATAAACCAATGTTTGTAAAATAAAACCACAACATTCAATGTAAAAAAAAATCCTAAAGCAAAATCCATTGAAAAACACTTTTCTAGAAGTTACTGTAATGTACACTACCAGTCAAAAGTTTTCGAACAGTACGATTTTTAAAGTTTTTTAAAGAAGTCTCCTCTGCTCACCAAGCCTGCATTTAAATATATTTTTAAATATTTAAATATTTTTACAATTAAAAATAACAGTTTTCTATTTGAATATTTAAAAATTAATTTATTCCTCTGATTTCAAAGCTGAATTTTTAGCATCATTACTCCTATTATCAGAAATCATTCTATATTCTGATTTGCTGCTAAAAAAAAAACATTTATTATTATTATTATTATTATTATGTTAAAAAAAGAATTTTTCCTTTTTTCTTTGATGAATAGAAAGTTTAGAAGAACAGCATTTATTTAAAATGGAAATGGTTTGTGACATTATAAATGTCTTTATCATCACTTTTGATCAATTTAAAGCATCCTTGCTAAATAAAAGCATTCTATTTCTTTTTAAAAAAAACAAACAAAAACAAACAAACAGACATCTTATGTAAAATAACACATTTATAATTCCATTTAAAAAGTGGTCCAAATTGCATTCGAAAACTTGATCTCATTCATTTCTTGCTATTTGCATGCATGCAAAAAGATGCAGGGCATGAAAGAAAATCTGAAATGGTTGAGAGTGTAAATGTGGCTCATGCAACATTAATTCAAATAAAGTGTCTTCAGGCGAGATAGAGAGAGCCAACTTCCTGTGAACAATAGCTCCATTTTGAACTATTTGGAGACGTTCATCACCTGTGTTCATTACTTCACAACAAAGAAGTCATTGTGACGGATGGCAGCGTTTAAAAGGTTTTGGACAGATTGTGTACTCTTCACTGAGGGGTTAAATGTGTGTTAGGGAACATGCTGTCCAGACAAATGGCTTCCTTTAGCTAAAGTGGACGAGATGAACTCTGATACACCTGCATCTGTAGGTGTGCGACAGAGACGTTCATCAGGATGTCCTCCTTTAATGTCTGGAAACTAATGATCCTATATGGTCTACAGTGCTTTTAAAACAAGGTTCAAATCTAATAAGAATACGAAACGAACCATTTAATCATGTAAGCCACTGGTCAAAAGTTTGCGGTTGGTAAGATTTTTTTTTTTCCTACGTTTCCTATGCTCACCAAGGAAATAATCTAAACTTGGAATTGCAAAAAATAAACTCAGAATTGAAAGATATAAACTTGGAATTGGGAAAAATAAACTCAGAATTGGAAGATATAGGCCTAAACTAGAATTGCGAAAAAAAACCTCAGAATTGCGAGAAATAAATTAAGAATTGCGAGATATAGGCCTAAACTTAGAATTGCAAAAAATAAACCCAGAACTGCGAGATATAAACTTAGAATTGTGAAACAAACTCAGAATTGCGAAAAAATAAACTCAGAATTGCGAAAATTAAATTTACAATTGCAAAAAATAAATTTAGAATTGTGAAAATTAAACTCAGAATTGCGATTTATAAACTCAGAATTGCAAAAAAACAAACAAACTTAGAATTGTAAAAAATAAACTCAGAATTCCAAAAAAAATTAACTCAGAATTGAGATATAAACTTGGAATTGCAAAAAATAAACTCAGAATTGAAAGATATAAACTTGGAATTGGGAAAAATAAACTCAGAATTGGAAGATATAGGCCTAAACTAGAATTGCAAAAAAAAAAAAAACCTCAGAATTGCGAGAAATAAATTAAGAATTGCGAGATATAGGCCTAAACTTAGAATTGCAAAAAATAAACCCAGAACTGTGAGATATAAACTTAGATTTGTGAAACAAACTCAAAATTGCGAAAAATAAACTCAGAATTGCGAAAATTAAATTTACAATTGCGAAAAATAAATTTAGAATTGTGAAAATTAAACTCAGAATTGCGATTTATAAACTCAGAATTGCAAAAAATCAAGAATTGTGGAAAAATAAACTCAGAATTGCAAGAAATAGGCCTAAACTAGAATTGCGGAAAAATAAACTCAGAATTGCGAGAAATAAACTAAGAATTGCGAGATATAGGCCTAAACTTAGAATTGCAAAAAATAAACCCAGAACTGCGAGATATAAACTTAGAATTGTGAAACAAACTCAGAATTGCGAAAAAATAAACCCAGAACTGCGAGATATAAACTTAGATTTGTGAAACAAACTCAGAATTGCGAAAAATAAACTCAGAATTGCGAGATATAGGCCTAAACTTAGAATTGCAAAAAATAAACCCAGAACTGCGAGATATAAACTTAGAATTGTGAAACAAACTCAGAATTGCGAAAAAATAAACCCAGAACTGCGAGATATAAACTTAGATTTGTGAAACAAACTCAGAATTGCGAAAAATAAACTCAGAATTGCGAGAAATAAACTAAGAATTGCGAGATATAGGCCTAAACTTAGAATTGCAAAAAATAAACCCAGAACTGCGAGATATAAACTTAGAATTGTGAAACAAACTCAGAATTGCGAAAAAATAAACTCAGAATTGCGAAAATTAAATTTACAATTGCAAAAAATAAATTTAGAATTGTGAAAATTAAACTCAGAATTGCGATTTATAAACTCAGAATTGCAAAAAAACAAACAAACTTAGAATTGTAAAAAATAAACTCAGAATTCCAAAAAAAATTAACTCAGAATTGAGATATAAACTTGGAATTGCAAAAAATAAACTCAGAATTGAAAGATATAAACTTGGAATTGGGAAAAATAAACTCAGAATTGGAAGATATAGGCCTAAACTAGAATTGCAAAAAAAAAAAAAACCTCAGAATTGCGAGAAATAAATTAAGAATTGCGAGATATAGGCCTAAACTTAGAATTGCAAAAAATAAACCCAGAACTGTGAGATATAAACTTAGATTTGTGAAACAAACTCAAAATTGCGAAAAATAAACTCAGAATTGCGAAAATTAAATTTACAATTGCGAAAAATAAATTTAGAATTGTGAAAATTAAACTCAGAATTGCGATTTATAAACTCAGAATTGCAAAAAATCAAGAATTGTGGAAAAATAAACTCAGAATTGCAAGAAATAGGCCTAAACTAGAATTGCGCGAAATAAACTAAGAATTGCGAGATATAGGCCTAAACTTAGAATTGCAAAAAATAAACCCAGAACTGCGAGATATAAACTTAGAATTGTGAAACAAACTCAGAATTGCGAAAAAATAAAGTCAGAATTGCGAAAATTAAATTTACAATTGCGAAAAATAAATTTAGAATTGTGAAAATTAAACCCAGAATTGCGATTTATAAACTCAGAATTGCAAAAAATCAAGAATTGTGAAAAAATAAACTCAGAATTGCAAGATATAGGCCTAAACTTAGAACTGCGAAATATAAACTTAGAATTGTGAAACAAACTCAGAATTGCGATTTATAAACTCAGAATTGCAAAAAAACTTAGAATTGTAAAAAATAAACTCAGAATTCCCAAAAAAAATAACTCAGAATTGAGATATAAACTCAGAATAAAAAAACTCAGAATTAAAAAAATAAAAATAAACAGAATTGAGAGATGTAAACTCAAAATTGAAAAAAACTCAGAATTTCGAAATATAAACTCATAATTGCGAGAAATAAACTCAGAATTGCAAAAAAAAAAAAATAATAATATAAACATAGAACTGACATATAAACTCAAAATTGAAAGATAAACAATTGTAAGAAAAAAAAGTTAAAATTGTGAGATTAAAAAAAATAATAATAATAATAAATAAATATTTTGAAAACCCTGCAATTTTTCTTTTTTATTCCATGGCAGAAATTGGCTTCTATAGCTTTCTACTTTTTTCAATTTTTTCATATTTTTAAGAAAACCACGATACAATTTTTTTCAGCTTTCTTCGATGAATAGAACGTTAAAACAACAGCATTTATTTGAAACAGAAATCTTTTGCAACATTATAAATGTCTTTACTGTCACTTCTGATCAAACTAATGCGCCCTGGCTGAATAAAAGTATTCATTTCTATAAAAAACAAATCAAATTTAGTATGGCTAGTTATCACAAATAGGCTTATCTTATAACACAAGAGAAGAGTCTTTTGACACTGACATCCACTTTTCATCTTTTTTTTTTTTTGCACAATGATCAATTTTAATCTACAGTATCTAATCGAATCTGGTTTCTCATCACTTGTAAAAGCCCCAAATGAAGACGTTTGTACTAATATTGGTGATTTGCATGCTCTTGACAAATCTTTGTTTGGGAAAAGTAGTGTTTTCACATTCAATTCAGTGCAATATGAAATGTGGCTTGCAGAATTTTTTGATGCATGTTTGGTCTGACACAAATAATATGAGATTGTGACCTTGGGCTTGCCGCTGATGTTTGTACTGGCAGGACCGGAGGATGTTTTTCCTCTTTCCACTCCCCGCCAGACTCACACGACACATTTCAGATCTGTTTGTTGTTCCGAGGCCTCGTGCCATGTACGTTTTACGATGTTTAGGAAATTATGATTTTTTTTTTCTGACGTTTGCGGTCCTGCTTTGCATGATAAAATATTTTTCTTTCACTCTGTCTGTCTGAAACGTATAATTAGCAATTAAGTCGATGCCGTTTTCTTGGCAGGCCATCCCGAGTCGCAATATTTCCCCCTCCCAGAAACCATCCTGGTGCGCTTTTGATGACCTGAAGTTTTGTTCTCGGAAGAAAAGCAAATATAGGATATTGATCTACTACGCGGAACGACAGCGCTCTTATTGCCTTTTTCAAATAAATTACAAACGCAAACGTAACGACCTCGGGGAGCGCCTGTAAATCAGCTTGGCGAAAGATTCATTTCTCGCTCTGTAAATCTGCTTTAAAGCTCTCTATCTGTTCACGATGAACCGAATCACCCCGAACTCTGCGATGGCGACCTCTGACCCCGGCGTGCCGTGCCGTGAGAAAAGCGTCCTGCGGTTTGAGCGGGCTTTCTGCAGTCCGTCATGCGTACAGGCATGGGAATCCTTTGTCGTGGTTCGGGCTGCATGGCGGCCCACAGCTGTTTTGTTTTTATTTTGGACGATGAGGAGTTCAGGAACTTCACCTTTTGCCAACATTTAATTAGAAAAACAAGCGTGCTTTGAAAACGCTCGACTGCCATTAGGATAAACGCAGAAATGTTTTGGTAAAGATGCCATATGTACTCATCAGAATGCCTAAAAGTGTGTTTTTGTATTTATATGACAGCTCTCAGATCGCTGCCAGGTTAAAAAAAAAGAAGAGCTTGTCCTTATTTACTCACCTTGATGTCGTTTCAAACCTGTCAAGACTTCACTACGGTCACAAATTCACCTTTTGTCATCTGTGCGGAAAAAAAACAAACTGCATGAAATATTCCCAGCTAACAAAAATGTGATCTAAGAACGTTTGCCAACGTTCCCATTAACGCTAATTCTAAATGTTCTGTTTTTTAAATGTTTTGAAAACGTTTTTTTTTTCTTGGTTATGGTTAAGAATATACTTAAGTGAGAACGTAATGTAATGTTTCAATTAAATGAAATTGTATTATCCACCTTATTTTCCCGTAAGAGTGGGTGCAGCCCTTTGTAAATTTAATGTGCCTGGCTTCTGGTCTCATCCAGATATTTTTATCAGTACAAACCAGCTCGTTTTGCTGCTTGATATTGCAGAATTGCGAAAAATAAACATAAAATTAAGAGATATAAACTCAGAATTGCTTAGACTAAACTTAGAATTGCAAAAAATAAACTTCAAATTGCGAGATATAGGCCTAAACTTAGAATTGGGAGAAGTCAACTTAGACCTGCGAAAAATAAACTTAAAATTGAGATATAAACTCAGAACTGCGAAAAACTCAGAATTGCGAGAAATAAACTCAGAATTGCAAGATATAGGACTAAATTTGGAATTGTGAAAAATTAACTTAAAATTGAGAGATATAAACTCAGAATTGTGAGAAATAAACTCAGAATAAATAAACTTAAAATTGTGAGAAATAAACTCAGAATTGCGAGATATAGGGCTAAACTTAGAATTGCAAGATACCAACATAAAACTCAGAATGGGGAGAAATAAAATCAGAATTGGGAGAAATAGACCTAAACTTAGAATTGCGAGATATCAACTTAGAATTGCAAAAAATAAATGTAAAATGTAGAGATATAAACTCAGAATTGCAAAAAAAAAAACTCAGAATTGCAAGAAATAAACTCGAAATTGTAAGAAATTAACTCGGAATTGCAAGATATAGGCCTAAACTTAGAATTGCAAAAAATAAACTCAGAATTGCGAGATATAAACTTAGAATTGAGAAAAATTAACTCAGAATTGAGAGAAATAAACTTTGAATTGCAAGATATAGGACTAAACTTAGAATTGCAAAAACTCAGAATTGCGAGAAATAAACTCAGAATTGCGAGATATATGGCTAAACTTAGAATTGCAAGATACCAACATAAAACTCAGAATGGGGAGAAATAAAATCAGAATTGGGAGAAATAAACTCAAAATTGTGAGACTAAAACTTAGACTTGTAAATAGCTCAGACTTGCGAGAAATAAACTCAGAATTGCAAGATATATGCCTAAACTTAAAGTTGCGAAAAATAAACAAATTATATATAAGATATAAACTTAGAACTCAGATAAACTCAAAATTGCAAAAAAATAAACTCAGAATTGCGAGATATAGACCTAAACTTAGAATTGCGAGATATCAACTTAGAATTGCAAAAAATAAATGTAAAATGTAGAGATATAAACTCAGAATTGCAAAAAAAAAAAAACTCAGAATTGCAAGAAATAAACTCGAAATTGTAAGAAATTAACTCGGAATTGCAAGATATAGGCCTAAACTTAGAATTGCAAAAAATAAACTCAGAATTGCGAGATATCAACTTAGAATTGAGAAAAATTAACTCAGAATTGAGAGAAATAAACTCAGAATTGAGAGAAATAAACTCAGAATTGCAAGATATAGGTCTAAA
Source organism: Garra rufa (assembly GCF_049309525.1). Taxonomy (NCBI): domain Eukaryota; kingdom Metazoa; phylum Chordata; class Actinopteri; order Cypriniformes; family Cyprinidae; genus Garra; species Garra rufa. The sequence goes on from NC_133385.1 coordinate 5,847,429, forward strand.
CTTAGAATTGCGAGATATCAACATAGAATTGTAAAAAAAAAATAAACTCAGAGTTGGAAGATATAAACTTAGAATTGCGAAAAATAAATGTAAAATGTAGAGATATAAACTCAGAATTGCAAAAAATAAACTCGAAATTGCAAAAAATTAACTCGGAATTGCAAGATATAGGCTTAAACTTAGAATTGCAAAAAATAAACTCATAATTGGGAGATAAACTTAAAATTGCGATAAACTCAGAATTGCAAGAAATAAACTCGAAATTGCGAGAAATTAACTCAGAACTGCAAGATATAGGCCTAAACTTAGAATTGCAAAAAATAAACTCAGAATTGCAAAAAATAAACCCAGAATTGGGAGATATAAACTTAAAATTGCGATAAACTCAGAATTGCAAGAAAAAAACTCAGAATTGGTTAAGATGCTATTTTTACTCATCAGAATGCCTAAAAGTGTGTTTTTGCATTCATATGACAGCTCTTAGATCGCTGCCAGGTTAAAAAAAAAGAAGAGCTTGTCCTTATTTACTCACCTTGATGTCGTTTCAAACCTGTCAAGACTTCACTACGGTCACAAATTCACCTTTTGTCATCTGTGCGGAAAAAAAAACAGCATGAAATATTCCCAGCTAACAAAAATGTGATCTAAGTATGTTTGCCAACGTTCCCATTAACGCTAATTCTAAATGTTCTCTGTTCTTGAAATGTTTTGAAAACGTTTTTTTTTTCTTGGTTATGGTTAAGAATATACTTAAGTGAGAACGTAATGTAATGTTTCAATTAAATGAAATTCTATTATCCACCTTATTTTCCCGTAAGAGTGGGTGCGGCCCTTTGTAAATTTAATGTGCCTGGCTTCTGGTCTCATCCAGATATTTTTATCTGTACAAACCAGCTCGTTTTGCTGCTTGATATTGCAGAATTGCGAAAAATAAACTTAAAATTAAGAGATATAGGCCTAAACTTAGAATTGGGAAAAATCAACTTAGAATTGCAAAACAATTGTGAAAAACTCAGAATATCTGCGAGATATCAACTTGGAATTGCAAAAAATAAACTTAAAATTGTGAGATATAAACTCAGAATTGCGAGATATAGGCCTACACTTAGAATTGCGAGGTAACAACTTGGAATTCGAAAAAATAAACTTAAAATTGCGACAAAATTCAGAATTGCGAGAAATAAACTCAAAATTGCAGGATATAGGACTAAACTTAGAACTGCGAAAAACAAACTCAGAATTGCGAAAAAATAAACTTAAAATTGCGAGAAATAAACTCAGAATTGCGAGATATAGGCTTAAACTTAGAATTGCAAGATATCAACATAAAACTCAGAATGGGGAGAAATAAACTCAAAATTGTGAGATTTACTTAGACTTGTAAAAAGCTCAGGCATGCGAGAAATAAACTCAGAATTGCAATATATAAGCCTAAACTTAAAATTGAGAGAAATAAACTCAGAATTGCGAGAAAAATAAACTCAGACTAGGGCTGGGCGATAAATCGATTTTATCGATTAACTCGAATTTGTAGTTTACACATTATTCTATGTAATTTACGGGTTAAGAATTTCAAGATATAGGACTGAGAATTAGAATTGCCAAAAATAAACTCAGAATTGTGAAAAATAAACTCAGAATTGTGAGATATAACCTTAGAATTGCAAGATATAGGACTAAACTTAGAATTAGAATAAACTCAGAATCAGGGGAAATAAACTCAGAATTGAGAAAAATAAACGTAGAATTGAGAGATATAAACTCAGAATTAAAAAAAAACTAAACTTAGAATTACGAATAAATACACTTACAATTGAGAGATATAAAAAAACAAACGTACAAAAAACTAAAATAAACTTTGAATTGCAAGATATAGGACTAAACTTAGAATTGCAAAAACTCAGAATTGCGAGATATAGGACTGAATTTAGAATTGCAAAAAATAAACTCAGAATTGCGAGAAATAAATTTAGAATTGCAAAAAATAAACTGCGAGATAAGAACTTAGACTTGCTAAAAGCTCAGAATTGCAAGATACAGGACTAAACACAGAATTGCGAAAAATAAACTTAAAATGGCAAGAAATAAACTCAGAATTGAGAAAAATAAACTCAGAATTGTGAGATATAACCTTAGAATTGCAAGATATAGGACTAAACTTAGAATTAGAATAAACTCAGAATCAGGGGAAATAAACTCAGAATTGAGAAAAATAAATGTAGAATTGAGAGATATAAACTCAGAATTAAAAAAAAAACTAAACTCAGAATTACGAATAAATACACTTACAATTCAGAGATATAAAAAACAAACGTACAAAAAACTCAAAATTGCGAGAAATAAACTCAGAATTGCAAGATATAGGCCTGAACTTAGAATTGCAAAAAATAAACTCAGAATTGCGAGAAATAAACTCAGAATTGCAAGTTATAGGCCTGAACTTAGAATTGAAAAAAATAAACTCAGAATTGCGAGAAATAAACTCAGAATTGCGAGAAAAACTCAGAATTGCAAGATATAGGCCTGAACTTAGAATTGCAAAAAAAAAAAAAAACTCAGAATTGTGAAAAATAAACTTAAAATTGAGAGATATAAACTCAGAATTGCCAAAAACAACTCAGAATTGCGAGAAATAAACTCAGAATTGCGAGAAAAACTCAGAATTGCAAGATATAGGCCTGAACTTAGAATTGAAAAAAATAAACTCAGAATTGCGAGAAATAAACTCAGAATTGCGAGAAAAACTCAGAATTGCAAGATATAGGCCTGAACTTAGAATTGCAAAAAAAAAAAAACTCAGAATTGTGAAAAATAAACTTAAAATTGAGAGATATAAACTCAGAATTGCCAAAAACAACTCAGAATTGCGAGAAATAAACTCAGAATTGCGAGAAAAACTCAGAATTGCAAGATATAGGCCTGAACTTAGAATTGAAAAAAATTTACTCAGAATTGCGAGAAATAAACTCAGAATTGCAAGATATAGGACTGAATTTAGAACTGCAAAAAAAATAAACTTAAAATTGAGAGATATAAACTCAGAATTGCGAGAAATAAATTTAGAATTGCAAAAAATAAACTGCGAGATAAAAACTTAGACTTGCAAAAAGCTCAGAATTGCAAGATACAGGACTAAACATAGAATTGCGAAAAATAAACTTAAAATGGCAAGAAATAAACTCAGAATTGTGAAAAATAAACTCAGAACTAGGAGATATAAACTTGTAATTGCGATAAAACTCAGAATTGACAGAAATAAAATCAGAATTGCGAAATAAAAACTTAGACTTGCAAAAAGCGTAGAATTTTGAGAAATAAACTCATAATTGCAAAAAATGAGCTTATAATTGTTTGATATAAACTCAGAATTAAAAAAAAAAATAAACTCAGAATTACGATATAAACTTAGAATTGCGAGATATAGGCCTAAACTTAGAATTGCAAAAAATTAGATTAGAATTGCGAGATATAAACATCAACATTGAAAACAAAAAAATACAATTGTGAAAAATAAACGTAGAATTAAGAGAAATAAACTCAGAATTGCAAGATAAAAACTTGCAAAAAGCTCAGAATTGAAAGAAATAGAATTGCTAAATATAAACTCAGAACTGAAAAAAAATGAGGAATTGTGAAAAATAATCTCTATTACAAAAATAAACAATTAACATTGTTTTAGAAATATGGTTAAAGTGTACAGCTGAACAAGTGTACTGTAAAGCCCTTAGGGTAAACTAAATGTAGCCTACATGGTAATATAACTTCTGCAGCTAATGATTAAGTTGCAATTTGGTACACTTAAAATATATCAACTACAAATGTAACATCGATTAACATACTAAAAATCAAGTTAATAATAAAGTACAGGGAAGTCCAGGGAACTCCATTGAGAGATATAAACTCAGAGTTGCGAAAAATAAACTCATAATTGTAGATATAAACTTAGAATTGCGAAAAACTCAGAATTGCGAGATATCAACTTAGAACTGCAAAAAAAAATTAAGTAATAATTAGGAGAAATAAGCTCAGAATTGCGAAAATGTAAGTAATAATTGTGAGAGATAAATGTAGAATTGCGAAACCCTCCGAATTGACAGAAATAAACTAGTTATATGAGATACTAAGAATTCCGAAAGGCTCAGAATTGTGAGAAATAAACTTAGAATTGCTAAATATAAACTCAGAACTGAAAAAAATTAATGTAGAATTGTGAAAAATAAACTCATAATTGCAAAAAAAAAAAATAGCTTATACTTGTTTGATATAAACTCAGAATTGAAAAAAACTAAACTCAGAACTGCAAAAAATAAACTCAGAATTGACAGAAACAAATTCAGAATTACGATATATAAACCTAGAATTGCGAGATATAGGCCTAAACTTAGAACTGCAAAAAATAAACTTAGAATTGCAAGATATAGCTAACCATCAAATTTGAAAAAAAAAGTAGAATTGTGAAAAATAAATGTAGAATTAAGAGATATAAACTTAAAATTGTGAGAAATAAGCTCAGAATTGTGAGAAATAGAATTGCTAAATATAAACTCAGAACTGAAAAAAATAAATGTGGAATTGTGAAAAATAAACTCTATTACAAAAATAAACAATTAACATTATTTTAGAAGTATGGTTAAAGTGTACAGCTGAACAAGTGTAATGAAAAGCCCTTAGGGTAAACTAAATATATATATATATTTATAGCTAATGATTAAGTTTCAATTTGGTACACTTAAAATATATATATGAAGTATGTTACTTAAAGTGCTTTAGTAACTTAGTCAACTCTTCAAAATAAACATACTTCTTGAAAACGTGACAAATGGTTACTAAAACATAATGATTTAGCTTTTACCTTGAAATAGTCGTTCGTTTCAAAGTCGTTCTGACGGTATACTGGTTTCTAATAAGACACGATTTCTTCAATAAGACGATTGTTTGGCAAACGTCTCTTCAGGGTGAGCGCGGGAACGAGATTCCAACAAAATGGCGGACTGCGTCTTTGATTACGGCAGCAATTAACACACGAGTACAAATAAAACTGAAATTATGACAGGAGAGTCCACTCACTTACCTGTAGGGGGCTCTAAAGACGCAAAAAATACACAAAACGACACTCTTTAAAAGTGTACCTAAAAATCCTGAAATTTAAATACACTTTAGTTTTTTTTTTATATTATCTAAATACTTTTTAGATCTGAAGTACACTAAAAGTGCACATGTAGTACAGTTCTTTCACACAAGAGATTTCTCATTAAACTCATTAAATTGTTTTTGGAGTAAATCCATCCTGCCGTGTGGCTCATTTGCAGCTTTACATTGTGTTTATATAGAGTGTGATTTCCTCTTGTTTTCTACTTTGAGGTTTGTCCGGCCCGGCCTGGTTCTGTGTCTCTGCTGTTTGAGTTGAGTTCATTTTGTTCTGCTTACTTATGAAGGGTGAAGCTCCGGCTCAGGAGAGGGTAATATTTAACCAGTGGAAGAATTCATTAGGGTGGTGGAAGGCTTTGCTGAACGTTTTGTACTCACACTTGAACAAAAGCACACACATTCACATGCACACGCACACACACACACACATTTTTCTTCAAGGGCTATTTTCAGAAATTGTATCCTTACAAGAATAGAAAAACCTTTTCATACACACACACACACACACACACACACACACATTAATCAGACGCCACTGTTACTTTGAGTAACTATATTTATAAAATACTTTCTTGTTTCATATTATTGTTATTAAACATGAATATTAAACAAATTACAGCAATATTTTATAAATACATTTGAGATTTTTATTTATTTTTTATTATTTTTTCAGATTGTCAGTGTGGTCTTAGACTATTAAAAAAACATTTGAACATTATAATATTAATAATAATAATAATAATTATTATTATTATTATTATAAGTAGTAGTAGTAGTACTAAACATAATAAAGCAAGTAATATAAAAATATATTTGTTTTTAAGTCAATCTTTATTTTCTTAAAATTCAGATTGTCAGTGTAGTCTCAGACTATTAAAACTAAAAACATTTAATTATTATTTGTAGTATTAATAATAAACAATGAAACAAGTAATATAAAATATTTTATAAATATATTTTTGTAATTTTTATTCATATCTTTATTGAGATTGTCAGTGTATTCTATTAGTCTACGTAGATTATTAAAGTTAAAAAAGAAAGATTTGAATTTAAAGATTTGAAAAAAAAATTAATTAAAAAATATTTAAATTAAAATGTAACATTTGAAATATAGCTATAATACTAACACCAATATATATATATATATATATATATATATATATATATATATATATATTACTATTATTGTTGTTGTTGGTGTTAGTATTATAGTTATATTTCAAATGTTACATTTTAATATATATATATATATATATATATATATATATATATATATATATATATATATATATATATATTTATTTATTTATTTATTTATTTATTTTTTTAATCCAGATTGTTAGTGTAGTCATTATTATTATTGTTATTACCGGTAGTTGTAGTATTAATAATACACATAATAAACCAAGTGATATAAAAACATTTTATATATTTTTTATTTTTTTATTTAGATTGTCAGTGTAGTCTTAGACTATTAAAGTTAAAAAAGATTTTACATTTTAAATACATTTTAAATAAAAAATATTCAAATTAAAATGTAACGTGAAATATAATTATAATAGTAACATCAACAAAAACAATAATTATTATTATTAATACTAAACATGATAAAACAATATAAAAACTAATTAATATATTTTATATATATCTTTGTGTTTTTTTTATTAGATTGTCAGTGTAGTCTCAGAATATTATACTATTGAATAATTTCATATTTAACATTTGAAATAGTAATAATAGTAACAATAATAATAATTATCATTATTAGTTGTAGTATTAATAATAAACATAATAAAACAAGTTAAATAAAAATATTATATATGTAATTCAGATTGTCAGTGTAGTCTCAGACTATTAAAGTTTTAAAAAATCTGAAGATCTGAATAATTTAATATTTAACATTTAAAATATAGTACTAATAGTAACTATAATAATTATTATTAATTGTAGTATTAACAATAAAAATAATAAAACAAGTGAAAAAAATATTTAATAATTTATTAATTAATTTTGCAGACTGTCAGTGTAATCTCAGATTATTAAAATTAAATATGAAAGATTTAACATTTGAAATAAATTTCACATTTAAAACATTACATTAAAAATATTAAAATTGAAGTGTAATCCAGATTTTCAGTGTGGTCTCAAACTTTAATAATATGTAACATTTGAAATATAATAATAATAATAATAATAATAATAATAATAATAATAATAATAATAATAATAATTTGTAGAAGTAGTAGTAGTGGTAGTATTTAAACAAATAAAAACTAATAATATTACAAAATAATATTTAAAAAACTGTTGTTAAAAAATCCAAAACATTTTATTTGTTTAAATTAAAAATTAAAAATAAATATTAATAATATATAATAAAATAAAAATATAATAATAAATATTTTTTAAATAATTTTAATGAATTATTATTATTATTATTATTATTGATGTTGTTACCTAAATTTAAAGGTGCCATAGAATGCATGTATGCAATATTTTAAATTGTTGTCTGATATCTACATAGAAGGTATATGGCATAGGAAAGGGCAAAAAATCTCCAGAAACGGTTTTACAAGTCCATTACAACTCTAGGATTTGTCCCTAGAATGAAATGCTCTGTTATTGCCTTATTTGGAAGGTCCGTGAATAATTAATGAGGGGCTCTGCTCTGATTGGCTGTTTCACAGAGCTGCTCATCTCAATAGCTGGCACATGGAGGAAATATATATTTAATTACGGAGCTCTAGCCGCTTTTAATATGCGGTTTGTTGAATCTGCCGTTTTGAATCTGTCATTCACCATCATCAGCGCAGTCAGCCGATTTTTCATTGGTCTTTTGCAAACACCAGATTTATCTAAGAAGGAGGAAATTGTGGTATTTGAGACTCATGGTATGTCATGTCCATGTACTGAACTGTTATTATTCAACTATGCCAAGGTAAACACAGTTTTCCATTCTATGGCACCTTTAATATAAAAAATAAAACAAAATGCTAAGTGCAGGTGTTGTGGTGTCAGAAATAGTGGCGTGTCTCTTTAAACACTGAGCGCAGAGTTCATTTCCAAATGCAGAGGGAGGCGGTCAGGAATGCAAGGGAGTTGAACATTGATAGAAGATGAATTGATATTCATAAAGCATAATGTCTCAAAGGTGTGAACACGGTTACGGAGAGAGCCCTGCGTCTGTCATGCGGGACGCTTTGAGCCGCCAACACTGATTATTAAACTCCTTAATGTATGGACCTCCTGGAGGTCAAAGGTCAACTTGCTCACTTCCAGATTTCTGAGTGTAGAAAGAGACGAGCTGCATTTGAAATAGCAGACTAACATACTACTCTTAGCAGAAGTATGTACAATGGGCACAGTATGCTAATTTTCTGTATGCGCAGGAGAATTGTGTTTACAGCAAGCTATACTATGTCTTTTGTCAATTTTGCATAAATAAAAAATCCAGTAGTTTTATAGATCCAGTAGCACAGATTTACGGCTCGTTTTCACAGCTCTGTTGGTTCGTAAGCAGCTGAATAAACACATTAATGTGGTCAACTTTCCCCATCCTAGTCACTTGATGCTTTGTTTCTGGATAAACACAACATCAGAAAAGATCATTATTATGAATAATTATTATTATTAATAATTATTCTAAATCGCTTTGGCCACTGTAAATAGTTTAATTTTTGATGTTTTATTTACTGTATATACTTTGTGTATAATAACGCAAAATGTATATCTCCTGTGAAAGTGGAATAAAAAGATAATCACAAAAAAAATTATTCTAAATCAACTTTTTTTGCTTATATTATTTTTATTAATTCTTATTTTGTTATATTTCAAATTATCTTTAGCATTTTTATTTTTATTAAATTAAATATTATTATAAGTTTTAATTTATATATATGCACACACACAAATATATGGATATTTTTTATATATTAAAAATATTTCTATTTTAATTAATTTATTAATAAATATATTAATACTTCTTAATATAATTAGTTTTTATTTGTTTAAATACTACTACTACTACTACAAATGACTATTATTATTATTAATATATTATTATTACTAATATTATACAGTATATTTTTCATTATTTTTATCATCTGTCTATCTATCTATCTATCTATCTATCTATCTATCTATCTATCTATCTATCTATCTATCTATCTATCTATCGTCTGGGACTACACTGACAATCTGGATTTAATAAAAAATATACAAAATATATTTAACAATTATTTTTATTGTTGTTACTATTATTATTAGATTTCAAGTGTTCAATAAAATTATAAATTTTTTTTACTTTAAAAGTTTGAGACTACACTGACAGAATAATAATAAAAAATATCTAAATAAATAAATTATATTACTTATTTATTATGTTTAGTATTAATAATAATAATTATTATTATTATCACTACTATTGTTGTTGTTACTATTATTATTATTATTATTAAAATGTTAAATATGAAAAAAGTAGTTTTTACATTTAATAGTCTGAAACTATTCTATTAACTACTGACAATCTGTATTTAAAAATGTAATATATAATATATTTTTATAATACTTGTTTTATTAAGTATTAATAATAATAATAATTATTATTATCATTAATATTATTATTATTAC
>NC_133385.1:5857705-5898242 GCF_049309525.1 Garra rufa
AGTGTAAGTGTACAATTTTTATTCAGAGTAAAACTTGACCTGCACACGTTCCCAGTCAGTATTTGAGGAAATTGGCTATTGTACTCCCACGGCAGGCATATTTTTGTAAGTTGGCGGCATCATCCAGCGTGGCCCTAAAAATACAGCGCTGTGTAAGTCAGCACTGCTGTTCACTTTTTCCTCCATGTTGCTGGTGACACACTACAGAGCGTTTCCAGAGAAAAAAAGGTCAGGTCTTACGCACGCTCACCGCACACATATCAGGAAAAAGCGTTACTGTGTGGCCAAGGGGTTAAAAAAAGATTTGAGAGAGGGAGAGAGAGGAACTTCCCCGAGTATCGCAGGCACTGTGGTGAACTTTACGATATGCAGAAAAAAAAAGCAGGGTGTCAGGCAAGAGTTATGGAAACCAAACGACAGCTGTTAATATTAGCAGGAAAGGTGAAAGGACAGCAAAATAACACAATAATCAAATAAAAGTCCTTATGTCATAGTAATCACACTGAAAAATGTGTAGGATTTATTTTAAACATTTATACAATTTTCACTCAGAAATGTCTAGTAAATGTTCATATAATTATAAAAAAGGCATGGAAAACATTGAATTTGAATCATGAACTTGTAGTAGAAAGAGCAAAATATTATTTCCTTTTAAAAATTATTTAACTGATAATGATATGAATAAACTCTATGAATAAAGGATACTGAGACTGAAAATATTGCTTTCAAAAATTTCATGTTTAACGTGTTTTTTTGTTTTGTTTTTGTTTTTTTGTAACTGTTTGTGAAATTTACTGTATACTTTATGAACCATTTTTTTCTGTATATAAATATATATATATATATATATATATATATATATAGTTTTTTTATTTTAAATATAATAAAATATAATAAAAATAATAATAATAATTAATTAATAATTTATTTTATATTTTGTTATATATATATATATATATATAATTATATGTATATATTTATATGTATGTGTATATATATATATTTTTTTTTTTGTTAAATTTATATGTAATTTATATGTATGTGTATATATATTTTTTTATTTTAAATATAATAAAAAATAATAAATAATATAATAAAAAATAATAATAAACATTATTGGAGTACAAAAATGTTAACAATTTTTAAAAAAATTTTTGGGGGGGTGAAATATTAATGTTATATTTTGTTTAATATATATATATATATATATATATATATATATGTGTGTGTGTGTGTGTGTGTGTGTGTGTGTGTGTGTGTGTGTGTGTGTGTGTGTGTGTGTGTGTGTGTGTGTGTGTGTATATAGTTAGTTTTTTATTTTAAATATAATAAAAATATAATAAAAATAATAAGTTAGATAAATAACAATTATTGGAGTATGTTGTTTAGAAAATGCTAAAAAATGTTAAACAATTGTTTTTTAAACCAACATACTCCAATAATCTTTATTTTTATTTAACTTTGAAAAAATATATATGATATATAAAATATAATATATATATATATATATATATATACACATTTAATGAATAAATATTTGTTTTTTTCAATATGAGGATTCAACTAAAAAAGTTTACAGATTTTATAAATAATTTATTAAATAAAACTCTTTTTTATTTAATTATTTTTTAAATACAATTATTTCGAATTTTGTTTTGTTTAATTATATATATAAAAAAAGAAAACTACAATTATTAGATATAAAAAACAGATATTTAGATTTAATTTTGGGCTTGACTGTATATATAAAATATATAATGTGTGTGTGTGTGTGTGTGTGTGTGTGTGTGTGTGTGTGTGTGTGTGTGTGTGTGTGTGTGTGTGTATAATTTATTTTCAAATATTTTTTCAAAGTTAAATAAATAACAACAAAGATTATTGGAGTATGTTGTTTAAAAATTGTGTGTGTATATATGTATATATATATATATATATATATATATATATATATATATATATATATTTTTTTTTTTTTTTTTTTACCAACATACTCCAATAACCTTTGTTTTTATCTAACTTTGAAAACAATATTTTTAAATAAAACAAAAATTATATATTATTTATATATATTTATATAAATATATATATTAAATTTGTTTATTTTTAAATTATTTTTCAAAGTTAAATAAATTATAAAAAATATTTATTTTTTTATATTTTATAATTTATTTTATAATATATATATATATATATATATATATATATATATATATATATATATATATATATATATATATATATATATATCACATTTTATATATATTTAAAAAAAATTACTTAAAAAAAACAAGTAACAAATTATATCAACAATATTTATATTTTACAGGTATACTTTAAACAAGTTTTTTAAATAAATAAGTAAAATAAATAAAACAATTATTATTGGAGTATGTTTTACAATTCACATACTATTTCATATTTTCTACTCTCTGAAAATTGAACAAACAATTTCAGTGTGAAAATTGCTTACACACCAAATCTCTTTTAGTGTAACTACTAAAATTTTAGTTTGCGGACAACTCTGCTGCATGTTTGTTAACATTGTCGCAAAAATGTAACTATACTATTGCCCAGCTCTATATATAATTATAGTTTATATATAGTTATAAAATTGTAGAAACAACTTTCATTGATGGTAATTGATAGTAAATTTCACAAATAATTACAAAAAAATGGCAAGTAACATAAAATTGAACATGAAATTTTGATGTACAATCTGAAATAATAAAATTTTTGTTACTCCAATATAACAAATGTCAATCTAAACAAATATTAACATCAAGACTTTACGTAAAGCTGCTTTTAAACGATGTAAAAAGCTCTGTATAATGATTTCACCCTAAAATCAGTTGACGAGACGGGTTGCAGGTCCCGTTTGGGCCTGTATGGCGGTAGTGGAATGGGTCTAACAGTGGCGTGGCATACAGACCAGCCCTGTTAATAGTTTCCAGGCTGGTCATGAACCACTTCCTAAATGAGGCCTGTGTTTCTGACCCCAAGGCCCCTGCCCTGTCTGGGGCAACAGAGCCGCAAACACACACACGCGCTCACCTGCCTAATGCATCTACAGTCTGCAGGACACACACAAGTCCAGAGCTTCTCAGCTGCTGCTGTTTCCACATCAAAGACTGACCGCCGTGATCTATGGGAGAAATCAGACATGAGATCTTATTAATGTCTCCTAGAGAATGACAAGATTACATGGAGAGGCTTGTGCAACCACTGAGAACAAGAGTTTTAGAAAAGATCTCAATGTCAACTCAAACATTTCTCAACATACAGACTTTATTACTCAATATTTTGTCATTTTCGAGCACAATTAAGATTCTTAAATTGAGATCAATGTATTCATGCGTGGTAAGAAAACTTGTATGAATGTGTAAGTTTTGTGAATTCATTTTTCTTAGCCCAGATGTTTTTTCTTGTTTTAAGTATAAACCGGCTTAATTTGGATCATTTCGTCAAAAATCAAGACTTAAATCTTACATTTCCATCTCAACAGTGTCAAGATACTGAAGTTTGCTATGAAAAGAGATCTTGAAGGGGTCATCGGATGCCCATTTTCCACAAGTTCATATGATTCTTTAGGGTCTTAATGAAAAGTCTCTAACCTAGTTAAAAATTCTCAATAGTAGTGTAAAAAACCACCCTTTTACCTTGTCAAAATCAGCTCTGCAAAATATCAGCTTTATTTTAAGACATGGCCCCTTTAAATGCAGAGCTCTGCTCACCCCGCCCCTCTCTGGGATTATGTTTACCGGCGAAACTTGCCAACAAGCACATTATTAAGAAAGGCCATTTGCAAAGATGCATAAAAAAACCCTTGTACTCACTTCTGCTGTGGGTGAAGCTGCATCAGGAATGATTCACAAGAACATAGACGCATATGTAGATCGGGATCAGCGCTTTCCTTTCAAAACCGAAAGTAACATTAAACCTCTGTGTCTTCAGCGGCTCAGATGCTGTAGTAAATGACTAATGCTATGTTCATTATTACATTCAACAACAGAACACCTCAGTTGCTCAATTAGAGTCTTCCTCTGCACCCGAGCCACACAATGGCAATTGTATTCGGACTGTTTCAGATCGGTGAGGGCGGGGCTAAGGTAAGACGCTCATGTCAATCAACTGTGTTTCGTCACAACGACAAGAAGCTGAGAATTAACTGATTTTAAATTATATTGCTTTTAAAGATTAAAAAAAATACCACTGGGTGGATTTTTATCATTGTAGGGTGGTTGTGTACACAAACTATCATCATGTAAAAGTTAGTTTTGCACCCGATGACCCCTTTGATATCAACTCAAACATAATTTTTTTTTTTTTTTTTTTTTTGCCTTTTTAGGCAGAATATAAAAAGTCTTAATTCAAGAAACATTTATAAATGCAGTGAATAATAAATCTGCCACCTGGATCAGAAAAGAATTGCTTTCTCTTCAAATTGAGTTTATTTTCTTAACCGATTGCCAATTGATGATTTATGTATTAATGTGTCCTGATGAGAAATGTTTGAGTTGATATTAAGATATTTTTAAATTTTTAAATAAGATCTGACTTAATTTGGTCATAAATAAATACATACATAAAATGAAAACTAAATATGTAGCAATATCACAAGTCATAAATGTATCTTTGTTTAAGAATTTTAACATTTTTGCAGTGTAATGAGAGTTGATTATGAGATAGTTTTTTTATTTAGTGTAACACTTAATTTAGCTAATATTGTTCTTCTTTTTCTGACATTTTTCTTGTTTTAAATATGAACTCACTTAATTTGGTCAAAAGAACCAAAAGAACCAAGAAAGCTAATACTTAATTAAAACATACCTGAGAATTGCATTAGGCTACTAACAGCCAATCAGCATTGGAAACTGATCTTATCTGAATTCCAGGTGCTCTATTTGGAGGTCTGTTTAAGAAAAAAAGCACATCTGAAACTGTGAATGGCTCTACACCACCCAAACCACAGTTCTGGGAGACGTAGAGTCAGCAGTCGCGCGTTTGCGTGGAGTAAAAGCCGGATTAGCCGTGTTGGGGTGGCCGCTGGTCCCTCAATGCCTCAGACCCAACGGAAGGCCCCTGAAGGGATTTCCTGACCTTAGTTCAAAAATAAGGAACTTTAACGACCGTTTCTCCAGCGGTGTATTTCAGGGCCTGTCAAGAGGCGAGGCTACGTGAGTCAATGTCTCCTGAAGAGAATCGCCACGCTTGGCTAGCAAAACCACAGGGGTCCGTACCCAGTTAACAGGGAACGTTCTTAGAACTTCAGCTAATGTTCTGACAAGGTTCTCACAAAGTAACGTTAATAGATGGTTCGTTCAACGTTATCTGGTCTTAAAGGGGTCCTATTATGCTCTTTTACAAAGTCTTTATTTTGTTTTATGGGTACACTAGAACATGCTCTCACGCTTGGTGGTTCGAAAAAAAGATTATTTGGCTCGATTAGTTCTGGGTTTGATGAAGGCCCACCTTCCGAAAAACGAAATGTGTTGTGATTGGTTAGCATAGGGTGACCATACGTCCTCTTTTACCCGGACATGTCCTCCTTTTTGGCTATAAAATTATGTCTGGGGGGATTTTGTAAAATATCATAAAATGTCCGGGTTTTTTACCTCATTTCACTGACTGTCATTAATTCAACACTTTAAATGCAGCCACTGCCCACCAGCATTATTCTGAGGTACCTGTGTGATGACGCGAAAGACCCAGTTGTCAAAACAAAACAAACGAGGAGCTGCGCTGCAAGAGCTGTGTGTCACTAACATGCCGAAATGCAAATGTAGTTTCAGAGACGAATTGCAAAAAAAATACCCGATGTTCATTCGTGGTCGTGATAAATGGGAAGCATTGTGCACCATCTGCACCTATGCTGCCCTCCAAAGGCAAAGTGCAGTAACTACACCAACACTGAAACAGAGAAAAATGCCTTTACAGTTTTTAAGCCAGCTAGTCAAACATGTTGACACTCTTGTTTCTCAGAAACACTCTTGTTTCTTTGGGACAAAATTGATCAGGAGACTTTGCCACAAGACAAAACAGTTTTCATAAAGTCCATTTTAAGCCTCAATTTTGACCAAATGCGTAGTTACTGCACTTTGCCTTTGGAGGGCAGTATGTGTCTGTTGCCAATAAAGGGGTGGGGGGTTGTTGCATCCTGGGGAGGGTGTCCTCTTTTTGGATTCTCAGAATATGGTCACCCTAGGTTAGCAGTCCCACTGCGTTGCGAAGGGCGAACAGCTTAGACGGCATTTCAGTCCTGTTACGCCCCTTCCCAAAGCAGCAAGTTCCGTGTACAACTGTTGGCGCAAGCTAGATTAAAGTGATTCTTATGTTTTAAATATTGATATTTTTCTTACAAAAACACATCGGATCGCTAAAGGAGGCTTTTACTGTAAATCACTGTTTTATTATGGATCGACTTGTTTTGGACTGATGGAGAGAAACAGTTGTCTATGCCGTTCTAAAGCTTGGGAGTGCCAGGATTATTTTTAATATAACTGATTGCATTCGTCTGAAAGAAGGAAGTCATATACAACTAGGATGAATAGAGGGTGAGTAAATAATATTCTACAGCAGTCCTATCGTCAGCCTGCGAGATCGCCCATACGTGATTTTATCATCTTTGTGCTCATTTATTGAGTTATGTACATGCCCGAAACCAGCTCCAGCATAAGGCTAGTGAGGCTATCTACACTGTATGATGAATAAATCTCTTACCAGACACTGCACACGTCTACGGCACAGCTCCGACGCGGCAACCGATGATTGTCAATGCTTGTGTTTACATCAGCCGCGTCTCTGCAGGGGTCATCGGATGCCCATTTTCCACAAGTTCATATGATTCTTTAGGGTCTTAATGAAAAGTCTATAATATACTTTGGTTAAAAATTCTCAATAGTAGTGTAAAAAAAACCACCCTTTTACCTTGTCAAAATCAGCTCTGCAAAACATCAACTCATGGTCCTTTAAATCCAAATGAGCTCTGCTCGCCCCGCCCCTCTCTGCTGTGGGATGATGAGCAGTAATGTTTACTTTAGCCGCATTTAGCGGCAAAACTTGCCAACAAGCACATTATTAAGAAAGGCCATTTGCAGAGATGCATAAAAAACCCTTATACTCACTTCTGCTGTGGGTGAAGCTGCATCAAGAACGATTCGCACAAACATAGATGCATATGTAGATCGGGATCAGCGCTTTCCTTTTAAAAAACGAAAGTAACGTTAATCCTCTGCGTCTTCAGCGGCTCAGATGTCGGGAGTAAATGACGACTGCTATGTTCATTATTACATCCAACAACAGAACACCTCAATCGCTCAATCAGAGAGAGAATCAGAGTCGGACTGTTTCAGCTCGGTGAGGGCGGGTCTAAGGTAAGGCGCTCATGTCAATCAACTATTGTGGGAGGGGCCTCTGTCTGTGTGTCGTCACACCCACAAGAAGCTAAGAATGAGCTGGTTTTAAAAAGGGGATATTACTTTTAAAGATTAAAAAAATACCACTGGGTGGATTTTTATCATTGTAGGGTGGTTGTGTACACAAACTGCCAACACACATTAATGTTCAAACAAAAGTAAAAGTGAGTTTTGCATCCAATGACCCCTTTAAATCTCATTCAGATGTGCTGCATCTGTTGTCACATCGGACACAAATATGGCGGAAGTGACGTCTTCGGTGCCCATGAATATATTTTGCTAGCTGGGAGAGAGCGAATGAATAAATGGGGCATTAGAGCAGCCGTTGGCACGTGTTCATGCGTGTCAAGCGAAAGTGCACCCGAACTGACAGAATCAGCTTTGCTTTGTGTATTTTCTCTTTTCCGTCTGTCTTCCTCTCTGCAAGCGGCGGTGCGGTAGATCCCCGTGCTTTGGCCTTCGGATTCGGCCGCACATTGCGTGAGACTCGATCGTTGCTCGCTGGTGTATGTGACAGAGGTCGTCAACATAGCATTAATTAAGACCCAAAAACAACAAAGCCCAAACAATAAACACCCGTCCGCAAAAGCCACTACTGCCTCCCCAACCCGACCGGGGTTCAGCCAAAGAAAGTAAATACAGTAATACGTTCAAGATTTGTTTTCCCTCCGCCCAGAGAGCTGCTCTTTGTGGGGCTTCAAGTGAAAAGTGTTATTCAACAGATACAGCCGTACCATCGTCATCGAACCAAGAGGCATCGAGAGGATCTGGCCGCGTTCCTCTGCAGATGTGCAGCTTTCTCAAATAACCACTTAGTTGGGGCACCACCATCAATGGTTTCTTTTAGTACTTTTCAAGTAGCATTCTCTCACTATCACTATGGGCATGCGCTTGTGTTGACGGCTAATGATAGACATTGGCAAGGCGAGTCATTCAGCAGTTCCTGTGCAGCCAGTACTTCAGAACAGATTCATAAAACACATGCTTATCCTAAAGCAACCCTAACTGGAAATGTCACTTCAGTAGATTAAACTGTTTTGGGTGGCATTTGAGTGCAGGTGCTGATGGGTTTCTGACTTTGGTTGGCTCTAGTTGTAATCCAGCTGTCAAATTTCACTCCTGTTTATTCATCCAGTGCACTGCCCTGGGAATAAATAAAAGCGTAAGTGACTTACAGTATTATGAATATATATTATGATGGATGGGGCATCACTTTTTGACCTAGGAAACTTAACGAATGAATGTTTTCTGCATTGAACACAAGTTAAAAAAACCTACAAAACCTACATTTGTACTCAATTCAAGCATGGCGAATTAAAGCAAACTAGGCAGATTTTACTTTATTTCTCATAGTTTTTTTTTTTAAATAAATAATTGAATAAAGCAATATATTTTTTAAAATGGTGGTATTTAATGAATAAATAAAATCCCAAAATAAATCAATTTTATTAAAATTTTAAAGATACTTTGTACTCCCAGCATGCAAGAATAAAATTTGGATATTTAAATATATTTCTCAAATAACTGTATTTCTCATAGTTTTTTTAAATAAATAATTGAATAAAGCAATATTTTTTAAAATAGTTGTATTTATTATATAATTTTTAAAAAGTTTTATTAAATAAATAACTACTTATTGAAATCATAAACCATTTTTGGTGTTTTTTATGCATTTACATTGAATCCTCATATTGAATTTTCGCACATATTAATCTCAAAATAAAGCTATTTTATTTCAATTTCAGAGATACTTTACAATTCTAGCGTTCCCAGCATGCTAGTATAAAATTATGATATTTAAATATATTTCTCATAGTTTTTTTAAATAAATAATTGAATAAAGCAATATTTTTAAAAATAGTTGTATTTATTAAATAAATTAAATAAAAATATATTTTTAATAGTGTTATTAAATAAATAACTATTTATTAAAACTATAAACCATTGTAGGTGGTTAAATTTTTTCCCCCCTCATATCGAAACAAATATTTATTCAATTTCAGAGATGCAGAACTTTATAGTTCTAGTGTTCCCAGCATGCGAGAATACCATTTGGATATTTAAATATTAATAATTGTAGTTTTCATAGTTTAATAGTTTAAATAAATAAATAAAACAGCTTTTAAAAAATAGTTGTATTTAATAAATAATTAAATAAACATGAGCTTTATTTAATTTCATAGTTTTATAAATAAATAATTAAATAAAACTTTTTAAAATAGTTGTATTTAATAAATAACAATTTATTGAATTGATTTATTATATTTTAACTATTTAACTTTTTTTTTGGTACTTACAGTGAATCCTCAAATCAAATCCTCACATATATCAATCATATAATTAATTAATTTAACAGCATGCAAGAATAAAATTTGGATATTTAAATATTAATATTTGTAGTTTTCATTTATTAATATTTACTTTTTTAAATAGTTGCTTGTATTTATTAAATAAATAAAATAATAATAGTTTTATTTAATAAATAACTATTTATTACTACTATAAACTATTTTAGGTGGTTTTATTTATTTAATTTATTTATTTTTTGCATTTACATCAAATCTGTATATTTAAATATTAATTGTGGTTTTATTTTTTTTAATAAATAAGTAACTTAAACAAAAATTTTAAAATAGTTTTATTTAATGAATAATTAAATAAAAAAATTAAAAAGTTGTATTTAATAAATAATTATTTACTAAATCTGTTTTTAGTATTTGTATTTAGTTTTTTGTATTTACATCAAATCCTCACACATATTAATTCCAAAACAAATATTTAATACATTTCAAATGTCAAATATTAATTCCAAAATCAAACAAATATTTAATTACTTTCAGAAAGACTTTAATTTACAATTAAAAAGTGTTCCCAGCATGGAAGAATAAAGTTGTATACCTAAATATTAATAATTGTAGTTTTCATAGTTTTATAAATAATAAAAAAGAACATTCAAATAATTGTATTTATTGTTTAATTTGTATTTGTACTTAAAAAATAGTTGTAAAAGTTTTATTTAATAAATTATTTACAAAATCTGTAAACCATTTTTAGTTATTAACATGTTTTATTTATATAAAGTTTTATTTAGTAAATAAAATACAAAAATAAGTTTGTAAAATAGTTTTATTTAAAAAATAATTAAACTAAATTAAATTATTAAAATGTTTTATTTAATAATTAATTCAGTTTTTAAAATAGCTTTATTTCATAATTCCCTATTTTTTTTTTTTTTTTTGTTTTTTTAAAAATGAGTTTTATTTGTTAATTATTAAAAATACATTTTAGGTGCCTTTGCATCAGATTGGCAATTAAAAGTATAAATTACTGCATTTTAAGTTGGCCAGTTGATAAAGAAATAATTGAATAAAACGAAAAAAATATATATATTTAAAAATAATTAAATAAAAATTAGTTTTAGTTTTAAAAGTTTTAACAGTTTTTTTACTAAATCTGTAAACTATTTTTAGTTATTAAAATTTTTTATTTATGTTAAATCCTCTCTCTCTCTCTCTCTCTCTAGTTTTATTTAGTAAATAATTGAAAAAACATAGTTTGTAAAATAGTTTTATTTAAAAAAAAATAATTATATAAAATGAAATTATTAAAACAGCTTTATTTCATAATTCACTAAATAAACTGTTTTTGAAAATTAGTTTTATTTGTTAATTATTAAAAATACATTTTAGGTGCCTTTGCATCAGATTAGCAATTAAAAGTATAAACTACTGCATTTTAAGTTGGCCAGTTTATAAAAAAATAATTGAATAAAATAATTTTTTTTTTTAAATAATTAAATAAAAATTTGTTTTAGTTTTAAAAGTTTTAACAGGTTTTTTTTACTAAATCTGTAATAGTGTTATTTAAATTTTTTATTTATGTTAAATCCTCTCTCTCTCTCTCTAGTTTTATTTAGTAAATAATTGAAAAAACATAGTTTGTAAAATAGTTTTATTTAAAAAAAATAATTATATAAAATGAAATTATTAAAACAGCTTTATTTCATAATTCACTAAATAAACAGTTTTTGAAAATTAGTTTTATTTGTTAATAATTAAAAATAAATTTCAGGTGCCTCTGCACCAGATTGGCAAATAAAAACTTAAAAACTACTGTATTTTAAGTTGGCCACAGCTAAGTAGATTTCACTTCATTTGAAACGCTAAATGAATTTGAAGTAAGTCCGGTCGTAAGACATATGTGAAGAGTTAGCACTGGGTTATACGTTAATGTGAGAACAACACAAGTCAATAGGTTATAGGTGTGCGTGCGTGCGTGCGTGCGTGCGTGCACTCTCTCTTTGGCTCGACTGCCATTGAATCACCTCATAAGTGAAATACCAAACCGGGTGCAATCGTCAACCGCAAACCAACACTGCGGTCCAAATGTTTTTCCAACATGGCATGTATTTATCCGAAACATATTGGGATTAGAGAAAAAAGGGATTTTTCATTTCCATGACACTGGAAAGAGGGCAAAGGAGGTGACTGTTGGCCCTGAGAAGGAACACGACTGCTTTGAGACCGCTTTACAATCCGTCATAGTACATCCCGTCGCTCCTTCGCCGCCACCGAATTCCCTCTGGAAGAACAGCGTGTGACGAACGCTTCCTAAAAAGTTACTCGCAGGTGCCAGAGCGTCAACCGAACGCTGGCACGAACGCAAGCCCGCCACTTTCCAATGTCTGTTTTTCCATTGGGACGAGGAGCATCTTCTTTGTGATGGCCGTTATTCATTCAGGAGTGCAGCGGGAGTGAAAAGAAAGAAAGCCTTCACGCTGGCCAGAATGGAGCCAATTCAAAGTGGTTGATAGACTTGTCGAAGTCTTTGCGTCCTGGTTGACAAAGGTAAGTAATGAGAGTTGGCCGCGAGTCTGGAGGTTTTCGGGACGGCGGGGGGTTTTGGTTTTCAATCGGAAGGCGATGGCTGACACGGAGGCTTTTCAGAGATGCTTCTCACGGGCATCAGCGTGTCAAGATCGCTTACCTCTAACCGCCGCCGATTGTTGGCGAGATGGATGGACCCTCTCGATTCAAATCCTCCGAGCCAAAATGGGCGAGCGTGACCGCGCGGCGACGGCTTAGCATTCTGGGAGCTGAATTCAGCACTGTGGGATCCATTGACCTGCGCGCCATTGTTCCGACAGGTCACTTCCCCGAAAACCGTAACCTCGGAGGGTGATTACCATTGGAATGCTCAGGACGGCATTCCTCCTCGACGAGCCCCATTGACTGGGATTGGCACTCGGCGCTGCTGGCCCGCCGGAAAATTCTCCCCGATTAGCTGCCGGCCCATGGAGACGGGGTTGGCTGTCATGACCCGTGTCAGAGAAGCCATTACGGGCCTTATGGGAAAAGGCAAGCTGCTAAAATGAGCGCCGAAACCTCGGAAGTCTATGAATGTCAACGGATGAGATTAATTACAATACATTTACAGTTACACGTACACTGCATTACAGTTTTTACCTTAATGCTACTTATTTATTTTTTTACAGATGCATATTGCATTAAATCGGACTTTTCTCAGATTGCGAGATCAGGGGCGCCGCTCGCAATTTTGGGCCCTATGACAAAATATGAGTTTGGGCCCCCCCTACCACACCAAAGCAGATCTCTGGGGGCCCCTAAAGGGCATGGGCCCTTAGAATCGTCCTAACTTACCCCCCCCTTAGCGGCGCCCCTGTGCGAGATATAAACTTAGAAAAAGTCAGAATTTTGAGATACAAAGTCCGAATTGCGAGTTCATATCTTACAATTCTGAGA
This sequence comes from Garra rufa, assembly GCF_049309525.1. Lineage (NCBI taxonomy): Eukaryota > Metazoa > Chordata > Actinopteri > Cypriniformes > Cyprinidae > Garra > Garra rufa. The sequence continues at coordinate 5,870,880 of NC_133385.1, forward strand.
AAAAAGAATTGAATTGTAATTGTAATTTCTCACAATTGTGAGTTTTTATTCAATTGCAAGTTTTAAAGTCACAACTGCGAGAAAGAAAAATCAGAATTGCGAGTTATAAAGTCAGAATTGCATGATATAAACTCGCAATTCTAGGGGAAAAAAATGTTCTCCTCAGAACTGGACTTATAACTTGCAATTGCGAGTTTATATCTTACAAATCTGAGAAAAAAAGTTAGAATTGCGAGAAACAAAGTTGCGATTGCGAGAAAAAAGTCAGAATTGCTAGTTTATATCTCCCAATTCTGACTTTATTTCTTACAATTGTGCATTTATATCTTGCAGTTCTGAGAAACAAACATCTGAATTGTGAGTTTATATGACACAATTCTGAGAAAAAATAAAGTTGCAATTGCAAGTTATAAAGTCAGAATTGTGAGATATGAACTCGCAATTCTGTGAACATATAAGTATTTTTTTAAATACTTTTTTAAAATACTTTAAAAAAAACAGTTGCAATTGCGAGTTATAAAGTCAGAATTGCATGATATAAACTCGCAATTCTGAGAAATAAAGTTGCAATTGTGAGTTAGAAAGTCAGAATTGCATGAAACTTACAATTGTGAAAAAAAAGTCAGAACTGAAAAAAGTCAGGATTGGAATTCTGACTTTATTTCTCACAATTGTGAGTTTTTATCCTGCAATTCTGACTTTATTTCACACAATTGTGCGTTTTTATTCAATTGCAAGTTTTAAAGTCACAACTGCGAGAGAAAAAAAATCTGAATTGCGAGTTATAAAGTCAGAATTGCATGATATAAACTCGCAATTCTAGGGGAAAAAATGTTCTCCTCAGAACTGGACTTTATAACTTGCAAATGCGATTTTATATCTTAAAAATCTGAGAAAAAAAGTTAGAATTGCGAGAAACAAAGTTGCGATTGCGAGAAAAAAGTCAGAATTGCTAGTTTATATCTCCCAATTCTGACTTTATTTCTTACAATTGTGCATTTATATCTTGCAGTTCTGAGAAAAAAACATTTGAATTGTGAGTTTATATGACACAATTATGAGAAAAAATAAAGTTGCAATTGCAAGTTATAAAGTCAGAATTGCAAGACACAAAGTCGCAATTGCGAGAAAAAAGTCAGGATTGGAATTCTGACTTTATTTCTCACAATTGTGAGTTTTTATCCTGCAATTCTGACTTTATTTCACACAATTGTGCGTTTTTATTCAATTGCAAGTTTTAAAGTCACAACTGCGAGAGAAAAAAAAATCAGAATTGCGAGTTATAAAGTCAGAATTGCATGATATAAACTCGCAATTCTAGGGAAAAAAATGTTCTCCTCAGAACTGGACTTTATAACTTGCAAATGCGAGTTTATATCTTAAAAATCTGAGAAAAAAGTTAGAATTGCGAGAAAAAAGTCAGAATTGCTAGTTTATATCTCCCAATTCTGACTTTATTTCTTACAATTGTGCATTTATATCTTGCAGTTCTGAGAAAAAAACATCTGAATTGTGAGTTTGTATGACACAATTCTGAGAAAAAATAAAGTTGCAATTGCAAAGTTATAAAGTCAGAACTGCAAGACACAAAGTCGCAATTGCGAGAAAAAAGTCAGGATTGGAATTCTGACTTTATTTCTCACAATTGTGAGTTTTTATTCAATTGCAAGTTTTAAAGTCACAACTGTGAGAAAAAAATCAGAATTGCGAGTTATAAAGTCAGAATTGCATGATATAAACTCGCAATTCTAGGGAAAAAAATGTTCTCCTCAGAACTGGACTTTATAACTTGCAAATGCGAGTTTATATCTTAGAAATCTGAGAAAAAAAGTTAGAATTGCGAGAAACAAAGTTGCGATTGCAAGAAAAAAGTCAGAATTGCTAGTTTATATCTCCCAATTCTGACTTTATTTCTTACAATTGTGCATTTATATCTTGCAGTTCTGAGAAAAAAACATCTGAATTGTGAGTTTATATGACACAATTCTGAGAAAAAATAAAGTTGCAATTGCAAGTTATAAAGTCAGAATTGCAAGACACAAAGTCGCAATTGCGAGAAAAAAGTCAGGATTGGAATTCTGACTTTATTTCACACAATTGTGCGTTTTTATTCAATTGCAAGTTTTAAAGTCACAACTGCGAGAAAAAAAAATCTGAATTGCGAGTTATAAAGTCAGAATTGCATGATATAAACTTGCAATTCTAGGAAAAAAAAATGTTCTCCTCAGAACTGGACTTTATAACTTGCAAATGCGAGTTTATATCTTAAAAATCTGAGAAAAAAAGTTAGAATTGCGAGAAAAAAGTCAGAATTGCTAGTTTATATCTCCCAATTCTGACTTTATTTCTTACAATTGTGCATTTATATCTTGCAGTTCTGAGAAAAAAACATCTGAATTGTGAGTTTATACGACACAATTCTGAGAAAAAATAAACTTGCAATTGCAAGTTATAGAGTCAGGATTGTGAGATATGAACTCGCAATTCTGTGAACATATAAGTATTTTTTTTCTCCTCAAAACTGGACTTAATAACTTGTCATTGCGAGTTTATATCTTACAATTCTATGAAAAAAAGTCGCAATTGCGAGAAAAAAAGTCAGAATTGCAAAGTCAGTTTATATCTCGCAATTCTGACTTATAACTTGCAATTGTGCATTTATATCTCACAGTAATGAGAAAAAAAGTTGCAATTGCGAGTTATAAAGTCAGATTTGCATGATATAAACTCGCAATTCTGAGAAATAAAGTTGCAATTGTGAGTTAGAAAGTCAGAATTGCATGAAACTTACAATTGTGGAAAAAAAAAGTCAGAATTGCAAGACACAAAGTCGCAATTGCGAGAAAAAAGTCAGGATTGGAATTCTGACTTTATTTCTCACAATTGTGAGTTTTTATCCTGCAATTCTGACTTTATTTCACACAATTGTGCGTTTTTATTCAATTGCAAGTTTTAAAGTCACAACTGCGAGAGAAAAAAAAAATCTGAATTGCGAGTTATAAAGTCAGAATTGCATGATATAAACTCGCAATTCTAGGAAAAAAAAATGTTCTCCTCAGAACTGGACTTTATAACTTGCAAATGCGAGTTTATATCTTAAAAATCTGGGAAAAAAAAGTTAGAATTGCGAGAAACAAAGTTGCGATTGCGAGAAAAAAGTCAGAATTGCTAGTTTATATCTCCCAATTCTGACTTTATTTCTTACAATTGTGCATTTATATCTTGCAGTTCTGAGAAAAAAACATCTGAATTGTGAGTTTATACGACACAATTCTGAGAAAAAATAAAGTTTTTATCCTGCAATTCTGACTTTATTTCACACAATTGTGCGTTTTTATTCAATTGCAAGTTTTAAAGTCACAACTGCGAGAAAAAAAAATCTGAATTGCGAGTTATAAAGTCAGAATTGCATGATATAAACTTGCAATTCTAGGAAAAAAAAATGTTCTCCTCAGAACTGGACTTTATAACTTGCAAATGCGAGTTTATATCTTAAAAATCTGAGAAAAAAAGTTAGAATTGCGAGAAAAAAGTCAGAATTGCTAGTTTATATCTCCCAATTCTGACTTTATTTCTTACAATTGTGCATTTATATCTTGCAGTTCTGAGAAAAAAACATCTGAATTGTGAGTTTATACGACACAATTCTGAGAAAAAATAAACTTGCAATTGCAAGTTATAAAGTCAGGATTGTGAGATATGAACTCGCAATTCTGTGAACATATAAGTATTTTTTTTCTCCTCAAAACTGGACTTAATAACTTGTCGTTGCGAGTTTATATCTTACAATTCTATGAAAAATAAAGTCGCAATTGCGAGAAAAAAAGTCAGAATTGCAAAGTCAGTTTATATCTCGCAATTCTGACTTATAACTTGCAATTGTGCATTTATATCTCACAGTAATGAGAAAAAAAGTTGCAATTGTGAGTTAGAAAGTCAGAATTGCATGAAACTTACAATTGTGAAAAAAAAGTCAGAATTGCAAGACACAAAGTCGCAATTGCGAGAAAAAAGTCAGGATTGGAATTGTGAGTTTTTATCCTGCAATTCTGACTTTATAATTGACTTTGTAATTGTGCATTTATATCTCACAGTTCTGAGAAAAAAAGTTTACATGACGCAATTCTGAGAAAAATGTTGCAATTGCATGATATAAATTTGCAATTGTGAGTTAGAAAGTCAGAATTCCATTATATAAACTCGCAATTCTGTGAACATGCAAGTCTTTTTTTTTTTTTTTTTTTTTTTGCAGGACTTTATTACTTGCAATTGCGAGTTTATATCTTACATTTCTGAGAAAAAAAAAGTCAGAATTGTTAGATGCAAAGTTGCAATTGCGAGAAAAAAGTCAGAATTGCGAGTTTATATCTAAATAAAAATTTATAAAAACTATACAGACACAAAAAAATAATAAAATGACAAAAAATCACCGCAAAATTTTAATTAAATTTTTCTTTTTTTTAAAATTCCCCAATAAATTAATAAATAAATGTTAAAAATTTCACATACTATGCATTATAATAATACACCATCTGTATGTACATCAGGAATATTATATTTAACTAGAACTAAAACCATAACATAACACTTTGGTTAATTTAATAAATAAATAAATAACCTAAACTTAATTTTATTTCAGCTAGTTGCCGAGGCAAATTAATTAAATTAACTAAACCTGAAATAAAAATAAATAAAAACTACAACAATCATAAAAATGACAAAAACACAACTAAATTACTAAAACGTACTAAACCTAAAATTACACTACAAATGTAAAATATAACTAAACATTTATTCAAATATAATAAATAATGTTATAGTAACCTAATGATACTCAAATAACACTGATGCACAAAAAGTTGGGCAGATTTGCAAAGGGACATCCACTAAAAGTTCCACTTGCATGTTTGTTTACCAAATATATTTCGGCTAATTTGATCATGCTGTCAGGCTACCGACAAAAATTATAGTAGTTTAGCAAAAATGTCACCCCCAAATGTGATAAAAGACCGCAAATTCAATCTAGGCCTGCAAATGTGCAAGAAATTTAACCTCAGTCCACAACCTAATGAAAAAGTCACCTAAATGTCCTGAAACTGTTTATCCTAAATGAACTTTACTAGATTAAATCAACAGTTTAGACAACATTTGGGTGGAGATGCTGATGCGTTTCAGTCCAGATTTAATGCAAACCAGATTTAATGGATTCAAATTCAGTGATCCAGCTACTATGCCGTCAAATTGTTTATAAATAAAATATAAGCAGTTTTGCTTCTTTGATGCATGTGCTACTTAAAAAAACTACTGGGTTAACCGGTCCAATTTTTATTAATTAATGCAATTAAATTATTAATATTTATCAAATCAGAACAAATTTTATTAATATAAGTAATAGTTAAATAATTTACAATGTTCCAGCAATTTTAAATCATTTTTTTATAAATATTATTTTGTCCCGCTCCTCAAATATGCCTTAAAATGCGATTTACTGTTTGCAAACGACCACTAAGCGACAGAACACAGTCAATAAACAATAGAAAACAGCCAAATATACGCTGGTTTTTGTTATCTGGTGTAGTTGAATGCTAATCAGAAACATAACTTTCAAACTTTGCTTTATGTAATCTATCTTAGATCTTCTAATTTTGTGCATCACTGAATCTCATCAAAGTTATTGATACAGCCGATAAGGGTCGATAATAAGTTCCTTGATTTAGCTAAACAAAATCCAATGCCGTCAACACAAACCACACAGGCAAACTGACCCGTTAGATCTGAAATGCACATTCCTGCTTGTTTGATCAAATGGCAGAAGTATTAGATGTTTACTGGAGTGAAGAGTTGCAGGATTTTTTGATTTGGCAGCACATTTTAGGTCTTAATTTTATTCAGATACCAAATTAAACCCTAAAACAAACAGAGAATCTGTCATAATCAATCAAGCGATAATGTAGAAAGATATCTTTACAAAAACAAAAAAAATGTAAGTGTCCCTGTAAATGAAAAGTGACAGTTTAAGGGAGATTAGAGACCTGGCAGCAGGATTTCTGTCTCTCATCACAGGCCGTCCAGAAGGAAGCAGTTGGAAGGTCGACGATGAGGCCGGTTCCCAATTTTGGAGTTCATCTGCCAGTTCTCAGAGGCCCGCTCTGACCCAAACACACACGGGACGTGTACATCTGGAGTCGCTGCTTGGAGTTTCTTGTGCACCGCGTCTGTTTTCACTAAAATTGATTGTAGATGACAAGAAACTTCAGTTATAGGTCAAGAACATTAGGAACTTTCCACTCACTGTGCACCTGTTTGAGAACAAACGTCGCTTTGGTTTATAATTGCAAGATGAACCATGCTAATGCACTGATTTACTAAAAAAAAAAACATTTTAAACTATAAGGTGGATAGCGAATCTGTTTTGCTTGTTTAAGAAGGGTTTGTCAGAAAGTGAAAAGGTTACATACACCTTGCAGAATCTGCACAATGTTCATTATTTTACCAAAATAAGAGGGGTCATACAAATTGCATTTTATTTTTTATTTAGTACTGACCTAAAGTCCACAAGAGAAAATAATAGTTGATTTAATAAAAATGACCCTGTTTAAAAATTTACATACAGTTGATTCATAATACTGTGTTGTTACCTGAATGATCCACAGCTGTGTTTTTTTGTTTAATGATAGCAGTTCAAGAGTCCCTTGTTTGTCCTGAACAGAAAAATCCTATATATATATATATATCAGATATATCAGAATTGCGGGATATAAAGTCGGAATTGCGAGATATAAAGTCGAAATTGCGGGATAAAAAGTCGGAATTGCGGGATATAAAGTCGGAATTGCGGGATATAAAGTCGGAATTGCGGGATGTAAAATCGGAATTGCGGGATATAAAGTCGGAATTGCGGGATATAAAGTCGGAATTGCGGGATATAAAGTCGGAATTGCGGGATATAAAGTCGGAATTGCGGGATATAAAGTCGGAATTGCGGGATATAAAGTCGGAATTGCGGGATATAAAGTCGGAATTGCGGGATGTAAAATCGGAATTGCGGGATAAAAAGTCGGAATTGCGGGATATAAAGTCGGAATTGCGAGATATAAAGTCGAAATTGCGGGATAAAAAGTCGGAATTGCGGGATATAAAGTCGGAATTGCGGGATATAAAGTCGGAATTGCGGGATGTAAAATCGGAATTGCAAGATATAAAGTCGGAATTGTGGGATAAAAGTCGGAATTGCGGGATATAAGGTTGGAATTGCAAGATATAAGGTCGGAATTGCGGGATATAAAATTGGAATTGCGAGATATTAAGTTGGAATTGCGGGATATAAAGTCGGAATTGCGGGATATAAAGTCGGAATTGCAGGATGTAAAATCGGAATTGCAAGATATAAAGTCGGAATTGCGGGATAAAAGTCGGAATTGCGGGATGTAAAATCGGAATTGCAAGATATAAAGTCGGAATTGCGGGATAAAAGTCGGAATTGCGGGATATAAGGTTGGAATTGCAAGATATAAGGTCGGAATTGCGGGATATAAAATCGGAATTGCGAGATATTAAGTCGGAATTGCGGGATATAAAGTCAGAATTGCGGAATATAAAGTCAGAATTGCGGGATATAAGGTTGGAATTGCGGGACATAAAGTGGGAATTTGCTAGAAATAAAGTAGGAATTGTGGGATATAAAGTCGGAATTGTGGGATATAAGGTCGGAATTGCAGGATATAAGGTCAGAATTGCAGGATATAAGGTCGAAATTGCAAGATATAAGGTCAGAAATGCGAGATATAAAGTCGGAATTGCGGGATAGGAAGTCAGAAATGCGAGATATAAAGTTGGAATTGTGATATATAAAGTCGGAATTTGTGGGATATAAGTCAGAATTTGGGGGATATAACGTCAGAATTGCGGGATAAAAAGTCTGAATTGCGGGATATAAAGTCGGAATTGCGAGATATAAAGTCGGAATTTTGGGATATAAAGTCGGAATTGCGGCATATAAAGTCGGAATTTTGGGATATAAAGTCGGAATTGCGGGATATAAAGTCAGAATTGCGGGATATGAAGTCAAAATCGCGGGATATAAGTCAGAATTGCGGGATATAAAGTCAAAATTGCGGGATATAAAGTCAGAATTGCAGGATAAAATCTCACAATTATAATAAACTCGCAATTCTGACTTTTTTCTTGCATTTGAAAGTTTACATCTCGCAATTCTGACTGTATAACTCACAATTGCAACTTTATAACTTGCAATTCTGACTTTTTATCTCACAATTCTGACTTTCTATCTCACAATTCTGACTTCATTCTCGAGTTTATATCACGTAATACTGACATTATTTCTCCGAACTGCAAGTTTATATCTCGCAATTCTGCCTATATAACTCGCAATTACGGGTTTTTATTTTACAATTCAGAATTGTGAGATAAAAAGCCGGAATGACCTTTTTTATTTTTTATTCAGTGGCAGAAACGGGCTTCCATACATTTATCATCATACTCTCTAAACGTAAAACCATTAGAAAAATGTCCAACTAAAATGTTTCAGGAAAAAATAAGAACACCATGTTTTCAAGCACAAACCAAGCTAACAAATATGTTCTAAGAATGTCTTACTTACATTTCCATTAAGTTATGAAAACATTATTTTTTGAACATCTTGCTTTTTCTTGGTTATGGGAATGTTAGGAGAACATTCCGTTTTATCCCTTCGCAGACATTATGGGAACATATTTGTGCAACAGAAAATAAACAACAATCAAAATGAAAAGACATTCTTACAACTTTAACAGCCTCTTGAATAACTTGTGCAATTCAATACATATAATCAGTGTCTCAAATATCATAGCGCTTCTATAATGTTTAGATATCCCAACAAAAAGCCCGTTCCGGCTGGGTAACGTTCTGCCACTTTGCCATGTGGATGGCTTCAAACGTTCAGAATCATGTTGGCACAGTTTACAGTGCTATTTCTCTGGCATGAAGCCTGTAATCTAGAAGATTTATGTCACTCACCGCCCCTGTGTTTAACGACCTTTCTAATATTGCAGGACATAAAAATGTAATTGGCCCACATATCAGAGCTACAGAAGATATTGCTGTACTTGTTTCTGACCAGAAACACAAATTGGTTTCTATGGAGACGCTTACCACTTAAACAATTTACAAACCAACTCACGGCTCTGGTTTTGGCTTTTGCACGCGGGAGGAATCGTCTGACTGCTATTTTGGCATCTGGTCCAAATTGTGGAATCCGCATGTCGTGTTCGGGTTCACATGCTCATCTCGGAGGATTTTGATGCACCTGGGTACAGAGAACAAAATACAGTCATGGGTTTTTCCTGCTCTCAGGCCAGCAATGCAGACTTTTACTTGCCATGCCATCATTACTGAATCACCACAACAATGATATATTTGCATAAAAATAAGGAAATTATATTTTAAAAAAATTCTATATTTATATATAATTAAACAATTTATCTGTACTGTATATATGAAAACACTCTCAGTATAATATATTTATTTTTTACGTTAAGTTAAAAAAACATTGTAAACAAATGTAAAACAATGCACAGTCAAGCCCGAAATTATTCATACCCCTGGCAAATTCTGACTTAAAGTTACTTTTATTCAACCAGCAAGTTTTTTTTTTTTTGACCGGAAATGACACAGGCTTCTCCCAAAAAATAATAAGATGATGTACAAGAGGCATCATTGTGGAAAAAAATATTTCTCAGCTTTTATTTACATTTGAACAAAAAGTGACATGTCCAAAATTATTCATACCCTTCTCAATAATCAATAGAAAAGCCTTTATTGGCTATTACAGCAATCAAACACTTCCTATAATTGCTGACCAGCTTTTTGCATGTCTCCACTGGTATTTTTGCCCATTCATCTTTAGCGATGAGCTGCAACTCTTTCAGGTTGGAGGGTCTCCTTGCCATCACCCTGATCTTTAGCTCCCTCCACAGATTCTCAATTGGATTTAAGTCAGGACTCTGGCTGGGCCACTGCAAAACGTTAATGTTTTTGTCTGCTAACCATTTCTTTACCACTTTTGCTGTGTGTTTTGTTCGTTGTAATGCTGAAATGTCCACTGGTAGAATTTATATATATTACATTTTGATGTTAAATTCTACCAAAAAATATATTAATGTGCAAATATATAAATATATATATATAAACGTATTCACTATTTATAAGTAATATTTAATTATATTATTCTAACAAAATCATTTTAATTACAATTTTAGATTATATTGTTTAAAATGACATTCATGTATACATGTGTATGTAAATAAACGCAATATAAAATATATAATTAATTTAATTTACACTATTAATTATAGTATTATATTAGTATTAATTATATATTTAAATAAATAAATTAGCATATATTTATATATTCGCATATTTATATATTTGACAATATGGTCTTTTTTTGGTAGAATTTAACATCAAAATGTACAAAAAAATACATGTGTGTGTAAATAAATGTAATATAAAATATAAAATAAATTATAATTATACTATAATTAATTCCTGTAATATACATACATATATACACACACACTTTATATTTGCATATTTATATATTTGACCATATGGTAATTTTGGTAAAATTTAACATCAAAAGGTAAAAAAAAAAAAAGTAATAGATGCAACATATTTTTTCTTAAATATATCCATGCATGTGTGTGTGTGTGTGTGTGTGTGTGTGTGTATTTATATATACATAATAAATGCACACAGTACACACACGTATATTTTGCAAACAAAAATTTTGGATGTGATTAATCACGATTAATTGTTTCACAGCAATACTATAAACTCATAAACATGAAAGCACATGGTGCAAAACCAGAGAGCATATAACATTTACAAAACAGCACAGTTTAAGTCTGCAGTGCATAAAAACCATACATACATTATCATCAAATCATTACGAACACGAGCAGTGAGCAAGTGACAGTTCTGTCAACAGACCCAAAACTCTTTCACAGGCCATCAGGCCAAACCCTACTGTTAAGCCCTGATGTATTTCATGTCTTTTTCTGGTCTTTTCATGCCCCTGTCATCAGAACAGATGCTTGCTGGGTTTTAGTCATGTCTCATTGTGGGTTCAGAGAGCTCTGTGTGTGTGTACGTCTGGCTTGATGTATCTGTCAGATGCTAACACAGCCTCTCATTCACCACTGTCTGACAGATGTCACTAATTTACTCATCCTGGATCAGATTAAGAGAAAATCATCACTCCAGGCCTCACTCAAGCGGCGTCTCAGAAAACTGACCTGAAATCAGTTCCAAATCAGATACTTCAGTTTACCATATTCAACCCAAGACACGGCCAATCTGGGCCTCAGCTGAGTATGTGTGTATATATTTCTTCAACTAAAGGCACTTCTGGCCGTTTTAGAAAATAAACGTCATTAAAACACACTTTTCACACTTTTCAAACTAGTTTACTTTTTGACATTTTTCTGATTTATAATCATTTTGAGCCAATTTTTTATATTTTCAATCGTTTGTTGACATTTCTGGCCTACGCAATGGGTGCCAACTCCTTCTCAAGTTAATGGTTATTTCAGCATTTTAAATAAACTAAATGCTCATATTTTTTGAAAACCGATTTAGAGGGTTTGCACTTACTTTAGGATTTTGTCTCTTACCCGGATGCACGTCCATACTGGCATACTCGGATGTAAACAACAGCATGGATTGCATGGTTAAAGGAACACTCCACTTTTTTGGGAAATAGGCTAATTTTCCTACTCCCCCCGAGTTAATAAATTGAGTTTTACCGTTTTGAAATCCATTCAGCCGTTCTTCTGTTCTGGCGATATCACTTTTAGCATACATCATTGAATCCGATTAGACCAATAGAATCGCGTTCAAAAATGACCAACGAGTTTTGATATTTCTCTCATTCAAAACTTGACTCTTCTGCAGTTATATCGTGTACTAAGACGTTACAATTAGCCTTACAAAACGTTAGAATAGTTTCATTTTAGCGCTCATCAGTTTGAAAATGTTTGAGATGACCAATCAAATCAAAGAGGGCGTGGCTTTATTATTTTTTACCTATTTATTTGTACACATTTATTATATATTATCAGTATGTTAGATATTAAATTCAATTTTAAAAGTTTAAAAGTTCATATTACACGTTAATACTGTTTTATATTAAGTTGTGTTGAATTTTATAAAATATAATAACATATTTTAATTTACATTTTATTATTATTTTATATTTTTATATTTGAATATTTGCATATTTCACATGTTTGAATGTCTGTGACAAAAACGAAACAATAAAACACACATAAATTCATCTTCCTTATTAGCGCTCATCAGTTTGAAAAAGAGGGCGTGGCTTTACTGTTCATATTAAAGTGAGGCACTGACAAATGACGGTCATTGCGACATTGCCAAGTGATGGCGCTATGGTGCCATGTGCTTTTTAAAAACATTTTAATAGGTTTAACATTAGTTTATTAGCTCGGATTCGGAATATACCCTAATTTGACTAGAAACAATGCAGACCGGAAATGCAAAGCATTCTTTCAGTTAAGAGTCGGACTTACTTCCGTGTTCAGGAAAAACGTCTATAAGGCATTTTCATATAAACATTGCATGTTTTATATTATATTTAAAAAATGTTATTTCTGACTTATTTAGTTATTTATTTTTACAAATGTATTATATATTATCAGTATGTTAGATATTAATTTCCATTTTCAGTTTTTTAAATAATATTTTATATTTTAGTTCATATTTTACATTAATACTGGTTTATATTATATTGTGTTGATTTTTATAAAATATTATAACGTATTTACTTGACATTTTATTATTATTTTATACTTTCAATTTTGGCCTTTTTTTAAATAAAATGTTTATGATGATTTCATATTTAAAAGTCATATTTCACATGTTTGTGACAAAAGCAAACCAATAAAATACACACATAAATTAATTATGCGCATATACGTTATTAGCGTGACAAAACCTTAGAACAGTTCAGTTTGAAAATGTTTGAGATAACCAATCAAATCAAAGTGGGCGTGGCTTTACTGTTCACAGAAGACGAACTTGAGCTCCAGCGCAAGCTTCAGTTTCAAGAGTCTGAGGTAAGATTTAAGTACCTAAACAATAATCGATATTAATTTAAAAACTTGATCAATTTTGCCGTTTCAAATCGGAATAGAGATTATTTACATGATTTAAGTATTTCATAACTGAATGTGACCTGACAGGAAACATAAACGGAACAGTTTTCGTAATATTAGCCAAATATTTCGTAAATATACATATGAAAAGAGCAGTATGTCTGAATTCATAATATTCATAAAACACTAGACATAAAGTACCCGGATGACCTACTATTTCTGATGGACACTTTACTATTTTTACTGTTTATGGTTGCAATTTGCAAAGTGATTGATTACTTACTCAGAAAAAGTACCTAGTATACGATTTTAGACACAGCTGTGACATAAAACCATCTGTAGTCAAGAAACATGCTTGTACTGTAGGGCCACAAGCTTTTACACCATCGGCTGATGAAATGTGAAGATGTGGCAAGCAGCTGCTTCTGGCTAAAAATGTATTTTACAGCTGCTGCGGGACCCAGTGTGTGTCTTCCCCTAATGTATTCATCTATTCATGGATTTTATGACAATGAAAATATCAAAATATCAGGCTCTGAGTTTACTTTGGACGGGGAAACAGAAAAGATAACACAGTAATTATACCAATTTATAATTAGGCATAACCCTTGAAAGCTTTTTATCAGCATGCGGGCCAAATGACAGGACACGTCAGATTCACGGTGAAAGATTGTGATCTATCGAATGCAATCGTGGGAGATTATTTTAGTTTTACAAGGGTGCTTTATGAATGTTAACCAATGATCTTTAGGGTAGTTTTGGTCTTAAAGGAATAGTTCACCAAAAAATGAGCATTTGCTGAAAATGTACTCACCCTTAGAACATCCAAGATGTAGATGAGTCTTCATCAGATTTGGAGAAATGTAGCATTGCATCACTTGCTTACCAATGGATGTGAATGGGTGCCGTCAGAATTAGAGTCCAAACAACTGTAGTAATCCACAAGTAAGTTAAAAACATCTTAATGATGAATTTGTTTCCTACAAACACGCAGCTTTTGGCTTCACGAGATGTTAACTGATGGACTGGAGTGGTGTGAATTGTTTGGACTTTTATTCTGACGGCACCCATTTACATCCATTGGTGAGCAAGTGATTTAATGCTGCATTTCTTCAAATCTGATGAAGAAACAAACGTTTAACCTGCTAGATGATAAAACAGCTGAAGAAATGCCACACTGAAGGAGAAAAAGCATCCAGCCAACCTGCGTGTCTCCATCTGTAACATATCCACAACTTTAAATTCCTTACGAAAAAATAACCAGTGATCTTTAGGATCTTTAGGGTAGTTTTGGTCTTAAAGGAATAGTTCACCCAAAAATTATAATTTGCTGAAAATGTACCGAAAATGTAGCCGAGATGTAGAAGAGTTTGTTTCTTTATCAGATTTGGAGAAATGTAGCTTTGCATCACTTGCTTACCAATGGATGTGAATGGGTGCCGTCAGAATGAGAGTCCAAACAGTAAAAAAAAAAAAAAACATCACAGTAATCCACAAGTAAGTAAAAAAACATCTTGATGCATTTGTTTCTTACAAACACACAGCTTTTGGCTTCACAAGATGTTAACTGATGGACTGGAATGGTGTGAATTGTTTGGACTCTCATTCTGACGGCACCCATTCACTGCAGAGGATCCATTGGTGAGCAAATCTGATGAAGAAACTAACTTTTAGCCTGCTAGATGATAAAACAGCTGAAGAAATGCCACACTGAAGGAGAAAAAGCATCCAGCCAACCTGCGTGTCCCCATCTGTAACAAATCCACAACTTTAAATTCCTTACGAAAAATAACCAGTGATCTTTAGGATCTTTAGGGTAGTTTTGGTCTTAAAGGAATAGTTCACCCAAAAATTATAATTTGCTGAAAATGTACTCACCCTCAGGACAGCCGAGATGTAGAAGAGTTTGTTTCTTTATCAGATTTGGAGAAATGTAGCATTGCATCACTTGCTCACCAATGGATGTGAATGGGTGCCGTCAGAATGAGAGTCCAAACAGTTAAAAAAAAAAACATCACAGTAATCCACAAGTAAGTAAAAAAACATCTTGATGCATTTGTTTCTTACAAACACACAGCTTTTGGCTTCACAAGATGTTAACTGATGGACTGGAATGGTGTGAATTGTTTGGACTCTCATTCTGACGGCACCCATTCACTGCAGAGGATCCATTGGTGAGCAAATCTGATGAAGAAACAAACTTTTAGCCTGCTAGATGATTAAACAGCTGAAGAAATGCCACACTAAAGGAGAAAAAACATCCAGTCAACCCGCGTGTCTCCATCTGTAACAAATCCACAACTTTAAATTCCTTACGAAATAACCAGTGATCTTTAGGGAGGTTTTGGTCTTAAAGGAATAGTTCACCCACAAATGAACATTTGGTGAAAATGTGCTCACCCTCAGGACATCCAAGATGTAGATGAGTTTGTTTCTTCATCAGATTTGGAGAAATGTAGCATTGCATCACTTGCTCACCGATGGATGTGAATGGGTGCCGTCAGAATGAGAGTCCAAACAGCTAAATAAAAATCATAGTAATCGCAGTTCACCCAAAAATGAACATTTGTTGAAAATGTACTCACCCTCAGGACATCCAAGATTTAGATGAGTTTATTTCTTCATCAGATTTGGAGAAAAGTAGCCTTGCATCACTTGCTCACCAATGGATGTGAATGGGTGCCGTCAGAATGAGAGTCCAAACAGCTAAATAAAAATCACAGTAATCCACAAGTAAGTTAAAAACATCTTAATGATGCATTTGTTTCTAACAAACACGCAGCTTTTGGCTTCACAAGATGTTAACTGATGGACTGGAATGGTGTGAATTGTTTGGACTCTCATTCTGACGGCACCCATTCGCATCAGTTGGCGAGCAAGTGATGTAACCATCACAGTAATCCACAAGTAAGTTAAAAACATCTTAATGATGGATTTGTTTCCTACAAACAGCTTTTGGCTTCATAAGATGTTAACTGATGGACTGGAGTGATGTGGATTGTTTGTACTTTCATTTTGACGGCACCCATTCACTACAGAGGATCGATCTGTGAGTGTATCTCCAAATCTGGTGAAGAAACAAACTTTTAACCTGCTGGATGATAAAACAGGTGAAGAAATGCCACACTGAAGGAGAAAAAGCATCCAGCCAACCCGCGTGTCTCCATCTGTAACAAATCCACAACTTTAAATTCCTTACAAAATGACATTCCTTCCCATTTGCCAAACAATTTTTCTCTTTTTTTTTTGTCTCGCGTGCTGTGCGAGCTAACCAAGATGTTGAAAATGCAAATATTTTCCAAATGTCTGGGGATTTTCTCTATGAAGTATCGAGTTTTGTGGTCTCAGCTGCGCCGCACATTGATGTTTTATCAATGACATTGGGATCGTGGCATTCGAGGGCCTGAATGAGTCGGGACGCACAGCCTCCGTGTGTTTCCAGCCTTAATGAGAAGATGTTTGGACACGACTATCCGTGTTTGAAGTCGGCTTATAATGGCGCCCTGTTGTTTGAGCAAACAAAGCGCCTGTAAGTCAAACAACAGTCGAGTATTGCGCTGTAAATTATTGCTTTGTAAACCCATGGTAACTATTTGTGTGCAAACAGCTTCACAAACATTACAAATCAGAAGCTGCTGGTCAGACTTAGAACAGATTTCTCTTCAAAGACCTGTTTGCGTGTGCAGTTAAAGCTGAGAAAATGTCATTTTTTTATACATGAGTTACATGAGCAGATTCTGGACTCTTACAGCAGCTTTTTTGGGAAAGGATGAGATTTATAATGATTCTTTTAGCACTTGAACAAATTGAGAAACGCTCCAAATTCAGTCAGAGAGTCCTTAGACTGATTCATGTTTAATCGCTTTGGTAAAAATAATCACTTAGAAGTTATTTATTCACTTTGTTTTTTGTTCTTTCATAATTGTATAGTAAAGTAAACTAAACTAAAACAAAACATACTTCTGTGCCAGAGTATTGACCGCCGTGAAACCTCTTAAATAAACTTTTCTCAAAATAGTGAGTCACACGAGAAATTTGATTCATAAACGAATTCAGTACAGTTGGTTATAACAACACATACTCTTGTAAGAATAAAAAAAAATACACAAATATTGGGTAAATTAATTAAAGAGATTAAAATCACAGTTTTTTACAGTATTAAATGAAATACATGATCATAAATGGCAATTGCAATGAGGTTGATCAGTTTTAGATAGATTTTTTTTAAATAAAATGAATATTTATAACAAAAATAATATTTACCATATAATTTAGGTTTTTCTAAGATACAAACAGGTGGGAAAACAACAAAGAAACAAAAATAAAAATGACAAATAATTATAAATAAAAATATATAAGTAAATTAATTCAGACAAAAGGAAGACAATAAGGAAAATGTAAAATAGGTTTTGGTGTGATACATACCAAGTGGGAAAAACAACAAGAACAAATGCAAAATAAATACATTTTTAAATATTTATAAACTAATTAATAAATTCGGAAAAAAGAGAGATTTTATATCATTTATTTAGGTTTTTCAATTATACAAACAGGTGGGAAAAACAAAAACAAACGAAAATAAAATACATTTATAAATACAAATATAAATAATAAATTTAATGAAAATAGATAACTGATTTAGATTTTGCTTTGATCAATGTGTGGTGGGGAAAACAACAACAAACAAAAATACATAAATTGTTTAATTTAAAATGTATTAATTACATAATATAAAAACTCAAGAAAAATAATTAAGAAAATAAAAATAAAACCTTTAGATTTTGTAGTGTTTGATGTGGGGTTGGGAAAACAACAACAAACAAAAATACATTTGTAAAAAAAAAAAAAAAAAAAAAAATATATATATATATATATATATATATATATATATATATATATTTATAATAAATTAAATAAAAATACATCTATTTAGATAAATTAATATATAGGGTAGGGTTATATTTAGGGTTCAATAATACAAACAGGTGGGGGAAAACAACAACAATCAAATAAAAATACATTTATAAATAAAAATATAAATGATAAATTTTAATACAATATATATATATATATATATATATATATATGTTCAAAATAAAAATAGAAAATGTATCTTGATTTTGTAGTGATCGGTACATAAATTGTAAATATATCAATACACAAAATATATATACTGCAAGCTGCTGAAATGAGCAGCTCTGTGAAACAGCCAATCAGAGCAGCGCTCATCATTATTATTCATGAACCTTCCAAATAAGGTAATAACAGAGCATTTCATTCTAGGGACAAATCCTAGGGTTGTAAATGGACCTGTAAAACCGTTTCTGGAGAATTTTTGCCCTTTCCTATGCCATATACCTCCGATGTAGATATTAGAGAACAATTTAAAATATTGTATCAATGCATTCTTTGGCACATTTAAAGCTATTGACGTGAGAAAGCAAAATGTGTTTATTCAGCTGACAGACATCCTGCCGCATCACAGAGCGCCATCACAGAGTTTTACATTAAATACATCATATCTGTCCCAAATTGATAAGACATAAGACTGCACCCTGGGCTGGAAGATTGTGCATATTGTTCAATTTTTAGCACAACTTTTCTCTTTTGGTGGCTCTGATTAAGTCTGTATGTTTTATTTAGAGAGCTATAATATAGATTGTGTGTTCTCTTTCTGTTTGCTCTGTTGCTTCACACACCGAACTTCAAACTGAACTATGACACTTTCTGATCATTCTTTAAAGGGGTCATCGGATGCAAAACTAACTTTTACATGTAGTTTGAACATTAATGTGTGATGATAGTTTGTGTACACAACCACCCTACAATGATAAAAATCCACCCAGTGGTATTTTTTAATCTTTAAAAGTAATATCCCCTTTTTAAAATCAGCTCATTCTCAGCTTTTTGTCATTGTGACAAAACATCGTTGATTGACATGAGCGTCTTACATTAGCCCCGCCCTCACCGAGCTGAAACAGTTCGGCTCTGATCGCCATTGTGTGACTCGGGTGCAGAGGAAGACTCTAATTGAGTGATTGAGGTGTTCTGTAGTTGGATGTAATAATGAACATAGCAGTAGTCATTTACTACAACATCTGAGCCGCTGAAGACACAGAAGATAGTTACTTTCGTTTTTAAAAAAGAAAGCGCAGATCCCGATCTACATATGCATCTATGTTCGTGTGAATCATTCGTGATGCAGCTTCACCCACAGCAGAAGTGAGTATAAGGGTTTTTTATGCATCTTTGCAAATGGCCTGTCTTAATAATGTGTGGCAAGTTTAGCTGATAAACGCAGCTAAATGCGGCTAAAGTAAACATTACAGCTCGTAATCCCTCAGCAGAGAGGGGCGGGGCGAGCAGAGCTCATTTGCATTTAAAGGGTCCATGCGATAAAAATGAGCTGATATTTTGCAGAGCTGATTTTGACGAGGTAAAGGGTGTTTTTTTACACTGCTATTGAGAATTTTTAACCAAAGTATATTAGAGACTTTTCATTAAGACCCTAAAGAATCATATGAACTTGTGGAAAATGGGCATCCGATGACCCCTTTAAGTAAACTTATGTCCGTTCGGTGATTAAATAACTGAATGTGACGCGTCTGGGCGTGCGCTGGGCTTTTGTTCGGTTTGTGACTAAAATATTTTGTTATTTTGATTAGATATTTATTAAGTGTTCTAGAATAGAAGAATATGATACAAATATGATGCAATTTCAATTTCAATTGTAGATGTTTGAAGATCTTTAGATCTTTAGCTTGAATGTTTATATGAAATCGAAACACTTCACAGTAAGTCCATTTGTAGCATTAACTAAGATTGATAAAAGCTGTAGAATAGACATATTTTTCCTGGTTAATGTGTTAATTTCAACATTTACTGATATTTTTAAACGTTTTAAGCTGCTTTTATTTACATTATTGAGCTATGAACTAACTCTAGTGCTTAATATACAATTGATATTAATACATTTTCTTACAAAATATGGTTTAGTCCCTTATTTTAAACTATTTTAGTTTCCATTCAGTATCCATTTTAAAAACTATCGGTTAATTAATTGGTATCGGCCAGTGTGGTCCAACCTAGCTACTGGTATTTGTAAAATTCAATATCGGTCGACCTCTACCCCCAAGTTTGAGCGTCCAAAATGCAGTTTAAATGCAGCTTCAAAGGGCTCTAAATCATCCCAGCCGAGGAAGAAGGGTCTTATCTAAACTGTCGGCTATTTTCGATGCGCATGTTTAGTCGGTGTAAATAACTGATCGAAGACCCTTCTTCCTCGGCTGGGATGATTTAGAGCCCTTTGAAGCTGCATTTCGGAAGTTCAAACTTGGGGGCACCATAGAAGTCCATTATATGGAGAGAAACATAATTTCTTTACGAATGAAGAAAGAAAGACATGAACAATCTTGGATGACAAGGGGGCCAGTACATTATTTTTAAATTTTTGTTCTGAAAGTGAACTAATCCTTTAATACATAAAAGCACAACATACTTGTGAAAAGAAGCTCATGACATTTTCAGATGCATCTGATGCTCCCTGATGAAAGAGATGACGGAGGACCACGTGAAGCGCTCCCAGAACGAGACACCAACCCTCTCCCGGCCACGGGACGCCCCGCCCTCTCAGACTGCTGATGCTGTTGCTCGCGGTGTGAGGTTGGAGGGCGGTGCTGTTCACCCATTAACCCTACTCCAGTTTTACGAGCGCCGCGGCCTCGTCCACGCCAACATAAATACACGCGCCGGCCAAGCGCGGGATAATTATTTAGTGCTCGGCGGCCTCATCTCTCCCCCTCCCAGCGTGCACATCCACGGCCCTATCTGTTGATCTGACGTTATTTACGGTTTACTGTTATTGTCCAGAACAGAAACTTATTAAAGTGCAGTTATTAAACGTTCTCGCAGGGGCAGGATCTGCCGTAAATCTAACGTTTCCCAGAGTCCGTCGGACCCTAATGGATGGTTATGGTTATCTAGTTGAGTTGTTTGCGCAAAAATGCTGTTCCCCACCAGAAAGAGACGATGTAATCGGGTTTTATAAGAATTATTAAGCGTCTTCGACATGCGCTGCAGTAAAGATGATTTGGATTAAGGGGTTTTTATGTGATGAACTGTGTTTTTGCGGCCTCCCTTTCAACCACCTAGTCATCTCGTGTGTCTTCTCAAGTCATCAGGTTTAAGAGAACCGCAATCTTAGGAACAGCACACTTCTGTAACGCTTGTACTATTTTAGCAGTTTGCAGTGTGTACACTATGCAGGGTTATTTTAGTTAACTAAAACCATTAACAAAATCTGTTACTTCATATAAAAACTAAAATAAAAAAATTTAATTATATAGACATTATGTCACATATTCAAAAATAATGAAATTTACAAAACACACTAAAAATAATAAAAATATAAATTAATTAATAATAAAAAAAATGTTTTTTAAACTAGATGATTTCATAACTTGTACTGAAATAACTAAAGCTAAAACTAAAGCATAAAAACTGAAATGTAAAAAAACATGCCACAGGAAAATTTAAAATTTTAATAAGTTTAAGTACTAAAATAACTAAAAAAACACAAGAAACTAAAATAAAAAATGTAATTATATAGACATATTAAAAAAATAAAATTACAAAACACACTAAAAAAATAAATTAATTAATGAAAAAAAATTTTTTTAGCTAGATGCCACAGCCTATTTTCTCATTTTCATTTCATAACTTGTACTGAAATAACTTAAGCTAAAACTGAAGCTTAAAAACTGAAATTTAAAAAAAACATGCCACAGCAAAATTTAAAATTTTAATAAGTTTAAGTACTAAAATAACTAAAAAAACACAAGAAACTAAAATAAAAAATGTAATTGTATAGACATATTCAAAATAATGAAAATTACAAAAAACACTAAAAATACTAAAAATATTAATTAATTAATTTAAAAAATGTTTTTTTTTAGCTAGATGCCACAGCCTATTTTCTAATTTTCATTTCATACCTTGTACTGAAATAACTAAAGCTAAAACTGAAATAAAATAAAAAACTATATACACATATTTTAAAAAAGCAGTAAAAGTAATAAAACATACAATTTACCAAAAATATACAATTTTATATATATATATATATATGTATGTATGTAAAAATGTAATTGTATATACATACTAAATTAAGAAAACTTAGAATTTTTTTTAATTAACTCAATGCATTTAAATAACTAAAACAGACATAAAAATTAATAAAGACTATAGACATATTTTAACAAAAAGTAATTAAAATGACAAAACTAATTTAACTAAAAAACTTAAAAAATTTAAAATCTTAATCAAAGCAATAAAATGAATACAAATAATATAAGAACAATATACACATATAAAAAAATGGTAAAAGTAATAAAACACAATTTACTAAAAATACGCAATTATAAATTATAAAAAAAAATGTTTAACGAGCCTATTAATTAAAAAAATGTATTCTTTTTTTAAAACCTTTACATTTAAATGTCAAACACAAAAAATATAAAAAAATATTTAAAATAATCATCACAAAATCACAAATTAATTACAAATTAAAATAATACATTAAACTAAAATTTCTCGTTTTTATTTAGTTAAACTTAATGCATTAAAATAACTAACACTGAAATAAAACTTAAAAACTATAGACATATTTTAACAAAAAGTAATAAAAATGACAAAAATAAAAAATAATAAATAAAAAAATAAAACATCTTAATTAAATCAATAAAAAGACTAAAAATAAAATAAAATGAATAAAAACAATATACACATATAAAAAAGTAGTAAAAGTAATAAAACACAATTTACTAAAAATATACAATTATAAATAAAAAAATAGTTTAACGAGATGTCCTAAAATAACGAAAACTAAAACTGAAAGGAAAATTAATAAAACCTATTAATAAAAAAAAAAACTATTTACCAAAATTTAATTGTTGAAAAAAAAAAAAAAACTATTTCAAAATATTGCTAAACTAAAATATAGTAACAATTTTTTTTTTGGTGATAAACTAAAATAGATGTGACTTAAAAGTCACTTCTAATTTTGAATAACACATTCATTCTGTTGCGCTTAACACTGCAAAAATATCTTTTTAAATCAAAATGACTGATTTGCATTGAAGTAACGATATAAAAACATCCCTAAAACGACATACATTCACTTGAAAAACGAAGCTTGCAAAATTCTGTGAAACGCTTTGCCAAGAGGGTCATAAAAATAAACATGACAACAATTAATATCACATGCCGTTTTGCGTCCAAAGTAAATGGATCTGGTTTTAAAGGATGTTTAGACGTGTGTACTGGAAAACAAGAGGAAAAATGCTGAGTCAGAGAATATTTCTTGCATTGCATCCAGCTTTTGTGAATGCAAGAACGCCCTGACTCTTGTTGTAGGGGGTTGGCATTCATCATGGTGTTGTCGTGTCGTTGCAGGACTCCTCCTCGGGCCGTCCCGTACCCAGCAGCGGATGAGCTCAGCGGGGTCTGTTCCTTTGAATCCGCCATGTGTTCCTCACCACTAATATCAACCAGATGACGGAGGACCTCGCGGTGATTGTCTCTCAATGAGACAAGTAGTCAAAATAACAGAAAGGAGATGATGAGCTGCGGTACTCGACAGACAAAGCGGCACATTTGTCTCCGGAGGCCTCGGATGGCGAATCCGGCCGCTGACATCTGGAAGACGGTGGGTGAGCCGCTGCGTTATGTCACCCGTTTCATACGAGAGCCTTTTCATCATTCGGACGGACAATATTGCGCTCACAAACAGAAACAGCAAAAATACCTACTCCCCTTATCAACCAGTGTTATTTTAGTATCACTCAGTACTATAGTTTTTATCAAATATTATCAATTTAGTCATTTTTATTAGATTTTCTTATGTCTATATAGTTTTAGTTATTTTACTAAATCAAATTATTTTAATTTGGAAATACCTCTTACAAATTTCACTGATTCATTTTTTTTTTCTTTGTCATTTTTCTTTGGTTATTTTAGTAAATATTTTTTTTAATAATAAAAAATAAGTAAATAAATGTATATATACATATATATATATATATATATATATATATATATATATATATATATATATATATATATATTAGGGGTGGGCATAGATTATTTTTTTTTAATCTAGATTAATCTAGATTAAATCTTGGAATTAATCTAGATTAAAATGGCTAATTTGAATTCTGCTGAAGGCATTCAGAATATGTGTGCTACCCAAATAATGACTTAAAGTCTGGATCATAAAGCTCATAAAGCTGTTCTATGATAATTTGTTGATGAAAATAAATTATGTTCAATTAGATGTACTTGTGTTTACTAACTAACTAACAATGAAATTATTTTTTCTACCTATTAGATTGTGTTTTTTTTTTAACGTCAACACCTACCCAACCCATTACATGTTACACCGTACTTTTATTTTGACAGGTTGCCGTGAAGTTTCTGTGTCATACAGTATGATATGATGCTAGTTTTCATAAAAATGAAACGGTAAAAGTGACACTCACAGCAGTTTGGGAGATTGAGTTTATCTGTTCATGTGAGATGGAAATGCCAAAGATTACCGGGAGCGTCACGTGTGTTTCAGTATGCGTGTAGTAAAAGCTCGTCTCCATCATTCATACATACAGCTAGGCAAACGGAACATTTCGGATTCATATTAAAACGGTCTTTTTGCATTTCAGTTTTCACAGACACTAGTCCATATCGCGATTTGAATTAAGTGACTGACCAACATTTGATTTATGAATCCAAAAAACGACGAATTTACGTGGCATTTCGCGCTATAGTAGATTCGGTTTTTATGAATGGAGGACGACGCGACCCCGTCTGTGTTTTGGCGGAGGAGACTTAAAAGCGAGACCATATTCTACAGTCTTCGGTAGACATCCGCGTTAAACTATCAAGGTGAAAGTCATCATAGCTTGCGTAGTTTAGACCCAGCTCCCAACCCAAATTTGAGAATAGATTAACGGCGATATTTTTTTTATCGCGCGATAAGAGTTTCACGTTAACGCAGCACGTTAACGCCGATAACGGCCCACCACTAATATATATATATAATTATATATTACTTTTTTTTTGTACTTATTACTTTAAAAATATATATATATTTTGCTTCCAGATGTAGTTTAGTGTAACGGGTGTTTTGGGTTTTGTTTTGGGGTTTAGTTTCATGTTCATGTTTTCATGTCTTTTATTTTGTATTTGTTTCATGCTAGGGCTGGGCGATTAATCGAAAAGTAATCGAAATCGACATTCAGAACCTATAATCGATCAAATTTTTCCAGGTCAATTATTTCAATTACTTTCCCTTTAAAAACACTACTGCGTGTGGAGTCACGTGACCCCGCTCCGTTACGTTACGTTATTCCGCCGACATGTCGATGGAGAGCTTAAACAGTATTTATACAGTAAAAAGTATTTACAGGATATACAAGAGTAATTATTTAGAAGAGATACTGCTTATTTTCTACTTTTAATATTTATTATTATTTTATAAATAATTTATTTTGTTTCCAAAAGTGCAAGTTATTTATTTTCACTAATTTAAGAAAAATGCGACTTTTCATTTTAAGCAATGTGTGCTTTAATTTCAGTTGTTCAACACTGATGTTCAATAAATAATCATAGATAGTAGATAGTGTGTGCACCCTTCATTCAAAAATCTCTCACTTGTAATATGTGCGCATATTTACTGTACAAAACTTGTCAGTGAACTATGAGGGCAAAAAAATAAATATTATTTAAATATAATTAAATATAATTGTATTAATGAATAAAATAATCGTTCATTAATCGTAATCGGGTTAAAATGTTCAATTAATCGAGATTTTGATTTTAGGCCAAATCGCCCAGCCCTATTTCATGCTGTTGTGTCTTGCTTCCCTTGCCCTCATGTGTTCCTGTCATTTGGTTTCCCTAGTTCCATGTGTCATGCATATTTAAGTAATATTTTTTATGGAATAACTAAAATGTCAGACATTTAATGTAATGTGGTCAACACTGATTGATGCTGAAATCTGTAGTTGCTGCTTCACTTGCATGTGCTGCATTTCTTCCACAAAAAAAGGTATTTCTATAGCTTCCAGTTCATCTGCAATAAAGTAGGCAAACGCCACGTGATCTGCCATGTTTGAGTAAGCAACGAGATCCCAACGTGTCCGACTTGACGGCTCCGTTTTCAGCTCCTCGCCGATCGGTCTGCGCAGCGCAGCATGAGCTCGAACACACCTATTGGTTGCTATGGTCTTGTTCCTTGTTTTCCATTGGTTGGTTCTTGTCATAGTTCCCTCTTTGTTCAGTGTGAGTAGGCCTTATGTTTCAGTTGTGCCCTGTCGCGTATTAATGTTGTTAACCTGCTGTTGGTGAGTTGTGTGGACTAATTGTTACATTTAGTTATTTTAGTACGTTTTTTAAATAATAATACTAAAATATATGTATTTTTGCATTGTTTTTTTAATTTAATTTTTATATGTATTTTTTAAATTAATTTGCTTTGTAGTTTTAGTTATTTTAGTAAAATTTTTTTTTTTTTTACATTTTTTAAGAATTCTTAAAAGCATTTATTGATTCATTTTTTAATATGCCTGTTTTTTTTTATTAATTTTGCTTTCAGTTGTAGTTTTGGTTATTTTAGTAAATCAGTTTTTTAATAATAATAAAAAATATATAAATTAAATTTTTTTTTAATTGTCTTTTTTTTATGCTTATTTTAAATGTTTTTTTTTTTTTTTTTTTTTTTTACTTTTAGTAAATTTGTTATTTATTACTTTTTAAAAATAGCTTTTTTAATTAATTTTTTAAAATTAATTTTGCTTCCAGATGTAGTTTAGTTATTTTAGTAAACCTTTTTTTTATTTATTTTTTTTTACATTTTTTAATAAAAAAATTTGAATTGTCGTTTTTTATATGTATTTTTATTAATTTGCGTTCAGTTGTAATTTTAGTAAATCAAGATTTTTTTTAATTTAAACTTTTTATTCATTTTTTAAAATAAATTTTGTCATTTAGTACTTAAAACATTACACTGATTCATTTTTTGTAATTTATTATTTTTTTAAAGTATTTTTTTATTAATTTTGCTTTTAGTTGTAGTTTTAGTTATTTTAGTAAATCAAGATTTTTACATTTTAAATAATAAAAAAATTCATTAACTTTT
>NC_133385.1:5898742-5931794 GCF_049309525.1 Garra rufa
ATATAACTTATTAGTAATATTTACGATGACTAGACGTATTCATTTATTAACTCATTTAATTGTGATATAAGTAATTAATTAAATAAATGATACAAATAAATCTCGTCTGCTGTCTTACTGATGGAAGTGAACAAATAAATGATAGTCAATATTAATAATTCAATAGATGGATAGATATAGACATGTAAAATGTCAAAGAAAGTTGTCACTAGCCCTCATGGAGAAGTCATTTGTGTGCATTCGACCTGTTTGTCTTTATATGACTTCATCCTTTTGTCTGTTTTGAAGTCTTCTTGGAAACACATTTGGCCGTCTGCACGCACATCAACATGTGTGGCGCGTTTTCCATGTGGCGTGAAAACGCAGTGACACATGCCGTCCTGACAATTGGACTCCATAAAAGCAGCAGATTGGTAGTCCTTTCAAGATTTTAATGAAGCTAAATCAAAAAAATTACGGCCCTGGTGACAAACAAGACCATCGTTTTATGCGGACGCTTCAAACACCGCCACGCCGCAACAATCACCCCCCGAACGACTTTATATTGAGGCTCAATCCGTCAAGCGCCCATCTGGTGTAACAGTGAGCTTGTTTTGAAGTGCGCTCTTAAAACTGTAAAAGAAGGGATGTCAAGGAACAAAGCATTTCTGTGGTTTGTTGGGTTTCTCTGTCAACAAAAATGAACCATCTGAACAGATGAGTGACATACTAGTGCCATTAACAGGAAGTACTGAAGAATCATTACTTCATGAGTGTGTGCGCGGCCGCCACGTTTACATTTGCTCAAAAATCCCTACTGAAGGCCTCGCTTTGTGTCTCGTTGAAGAGAAAAATCAAAGATGATCTCTTAATATCTCAGTTGTTTCTCAAATGGGGAGCAAATGGAGACTCATTTGAAAATCAGATGTTTCTCCTTATTTAATGGTATACATATATAATACAGACAAGTGCAATTGATTCATTTTTAACATTAGAAATGTCTTTGAATTGCATCTATTTGAGCACTTTTATATAGATAATTGCAATTAATTTGCATTTTTAAAAAGTTGTTTTTACAATTTTGATTCAATTTTAGACAATTACAATTAATTTAATTTAAATGTTTTGTTTTAATTTTATTCATTTTGAATTTTTTTGTGTAATTAAATACTGTACACATCTGTAATATCTTTGAATGTCCTTAATTTGTGTTTTTTTATATATGTGAACATGGACCACAAAACCAGTCATAAGGTTAAATTTGACAAAACTGAGATTTATGCATCACATGAAAGCTCAATAAATAAGCTTTCTATTGATGCAT
Source organism: Garra rufa (assembly GCF_049309525.1). NCBI lineage: Eukaryota > Metazoa > Chordata > Actinopteri > Cypriniformes > Cyprinidae > Garra > Garra rufa. The sequence continues at coordinate 5,900,046 of NC_133385.1, forward strand.
GGTTTGTTAGGATAGGACAATATTTGGCCGAGATACATCTATTTGAAAATCAGGAATCTGAGGGTGCAAAAAAAAATCTAAATACTGAGAAAATCACCTTTAAAGTTGTCCAAATTAGGTTCTTAACAATGCATATTACAAATCAAAAATTACATTTTGATATATTTACAATAGGAATTTTACAAAAAATCTTCATGGAACATGATCTTTACTTAATTTCCTAATGATTTTTGGCATAAAAGAAAAATCAAAAATTTTGACCCATGCAATGTATTTTTGGCTATTGCTACAAATTTACCTCATTTACCTTATTATTTTTCTTTTTTAATGTTCTGCACATCTGCAGTATCTTTATTTGACTTTAAAATAATAATAATTTGAATACAGACAATTGCAATTAATTTAATTTGAATTTTTTGTTTTAATTTTATTCATTTTCATTTTTTTGTCTAATTTAATACTGTACACATCTGTACATGTCTTTGAAAGTCCTTAATTTGTATTTGTATTTTTTCATTTTTGAAGATTTTTACTTTTTTTATTTCATTTTAATGTCTTTTTAATTTTGTGCACATCTGCAAGTATTTTAAGTATCTTTATTTGACTATAGAGTAATAATATTGAATATAGACAATTGCTATTAATTTTTTGTTTTAATTTTATTAATTTAATTTTTTTTGTCTAATTTAATGCTGTAAACATCTGTAATGTCTTTGAATGTCCTTAATTTGTGTTTTTTATATAGACAATTGCAATTTATTTTTAATGCATTTTTAATGTTGTGCACATCTGCAAGTATTTTAAGTATCTTTATTTGAGTATAAAATAATAATAATTTGAATATAGACAATTGCAATTAATTTAATTAATTTTTGTTTTAATTTTATTCATGCCTTTTTAATGTTGTGCACATCTGCAATGTCTTTAAATTATTTTTATTTGAATATAATTTTTATTTTTATTTATTTAAAATTATTATTATTATTATTATTATTAATTTAATACTGTACACATCTGTAATGTCTTTGAATTTCCTTAATTTGTGTTTTCTTATATAGACAAGTGCAATTTATTTTAATTGCATTTTTTTATTTTTGAAGAATTATTTTACATTTTTAAAATGAATTTGAATGCCTTTATGCCTTATTTCAATATAGAATAATAGTAATTTGAATATAGACAATTGCAAATTATTTTTATTGCATTTTTTTCAATTTTTGAAGTTTATTTTTTTACTTTTTTATTTAATTTTAATGCCTTTTTAATGTTGTGCACATATGCAATGTCTTTAAATGATTTTTTTTTATATAAAAAATATATATATATATTGATATAGACAATTGCAATCAAGTTAATTACATTTTAACATTTTCTGTATTAATTTTAATTAATTTTTTATCTAATTTAATACTGTACACATCTGTAATGTCTTTATTTACTTAATTTGTGTTTTTTTATAGACAGTTGCAATTTATTTTAATTGCATTGTTTTTACATTTTAAAAAAATAATTAATGCCTTTTTAATGTTGTGCACATCTGCAATGTCTTTAAATTATTTTTATTTGAATATAAAAAAATAATATTTTGAATACAGACAATTGCAATCAAGTTAATTACATTTTCTGTATTATTTTTAATATTTTTTAATCTAATTTAATACTGTACACATCTGTAATGTCTTTGCATTTCCTTAATTTGTGTTTTTATACAGACAATTGCAATTATTATTATTTTTTTTTACTTTTTTATTTAATTTTAACGTTGCGCACAACTACAAGTATTTTAAGTATCTTTATTTGACTATAGAATAATAATAATTTGAATATAGACAATTGCAATTTAATTTTTTGTCCAATTTAATAAACTGTCTATATAAAAAAACACAAATTAAGGACATTCAAAGATAGTTTATTTTTATTGTGTTTTTTAAATTTTGAAGATTTTTAAAATTAATTTTAAGGCCTTTTTTTAAAGGTGTGCACATCTGCAATGTCTTTCAATTGTAATTAAATTACATTAATTACATTTTCATTGCATTGTTTTGTAATTTTTGTTTTGAAGATTTTTTTTTAAATATTTTTTTATTTAGTTTTATTAAAATTGTGCACATCTGCAATGTCTTTATTTGAATATCAAATAATGATTTGAATATAGACAATTGCAATTAATTTAATTTAATTTTAATTTAAAAAAATAATTTTATTAATTAATTCAGTGCTGTACACATTTGCAATGGGCTTTTATATAGATATTGTAAATTTTAAAATATAATTTATTTATTTTTTAAATTAATTACATTTTTTATTTCTTTTTCTAATTCAAAAGCTGTGCACATATGAAATGTCTCCATTTGAGGGCTTTTATATAGAAAATTTTAATTAATTGCATTTTTTATTACATTTTTTCTTAGATTTTTTTATTTATTTACATATTTTGCATATTGTTGATTTATTTAAGGGGTTTTCAGGCTAACATTTTACTTAAGATAGCGACCTCAAAGAAAAAGAAAATCACTGCATTACTTCATTACTGCTATTCTCTGTATTTAGACTAAGTCATAAATCTAAACACTCCTGTTAACCAATTGAATTGTTGGTTATCAGGAGTTGTATGCATGCCAGCTGCTATTAACCACTGACAGGCACTGCCATACCACACACACACACACACACACACACACAAAAGTACCACCCAAAACCAGTTTGCACGCATGTACCATAGTATATTTCTTGTGTTGCCTAGACAACGTTTTTCTTCTGAGAATGCAGAGTATTAATTTTAAGCTTTAAAGTATTAGCTTCTCTGAATATGCTTATTAAATGTACTCCATATAATCCAGTGAAATCATACGTGTAATCCTGGGCGGTTGCAGTGAGGTGTTTGCTTTTCACCACAAGGGGGAGCGTTGTTTGCTCATTATGTCTCCTTCTAAACCTGTACTGAAATTGCATGAATTTACTTGCATGCAAAAAATAAATAAAAATACTTTTTAAACAGCACAGCATTGCATTAGACAAAGAAGTGGCTTTGAAATAAAAATATAAATACACTTTTTAAAAATATTTGAACAGCACTGAATTAGACAAAAAGTGGCTTTAAAATCAAATAAAACTCATTTAGCTTTTTTGCAGTTTACTTATTTGAAATGTCACTGTTTTAAATAGTTTTATGCAAATATGCATCTTTTTAGAGACAAATAAATTGAATTAAGTCAGTTGTTGACATACAGAGCTAAAATAGCGCAAATAATTGTGTTTTGAGTTTTGAAGTCCTTGGGAAATTTGAGAACATTGCTAAGATCTCTTTTGAAGCTCTAGAGGAGAAACATACGAGATGACTGAGAAGAAACATCTGCGACTTCAATTCTCCTTGCTCCCCATTTATTCTGAAATAGAAACCAGTTGAGTTATTAAACAACTTATGAAAATGCATCCTAAAAACCAACCTGGTTCAAATGCATTGCTAAATATAACGTTTGCATCCACAAAACATTTTATGGTGGTGCTTTGCATGCAAATCTGTTAGAAAACCAACCACTGATTCAAATGCATTGCTTAATATATTGACCCACACACACAAAAAAAGCATGTTTTTATGGTGGTACATTGAATGCAAATCTGTTAGTAAACCGACCACTGATTCAAATGCATCGCTTAATACATTTTTTGACACAAAAAGCTATTTTAAATGTGTAAATATGCTAAAATATGATGTGTGCATGCACAAAACATGTTTTAAGGTGGTGCATTGCATGTAAATCTGTAAGTAAACCAACCAGTGATTCAAATGCATTGCTTGATATAATGTTTAGACCCCCAAAATATGTTTTTATGGTGGTGCATTTCATGCAAATCTGTTAGTAAACAGACCACTGATTTAAATGCATTGCTTAATATCTTTTTTGACAAAAAAAAATATTTTGAATGTTTAATTCTTTGCTGAATATAATGTCTGCATCCATAAAACAAGCTTTTTTGGTGGTGCATTGCATGCAAAATTGTTAGTATACAAACCAAAGATTCAAATGCATTGCTTAATAATATTGTTTGACATTGTAAAAAGCCATGTTGAATGTGTAATGCTTTCCAAAAAATAATGTGCACATCCACAAAACATGTTTTTAAGGTGGTGCATTGCATGCACATCTGTAAGTAAACCAACCAGTGATTCAAATGCATTGCTTAATATATTGTTTGACATTGAAAAAAGCCATGTTAAATTTGTAATGCATTGCTAAATACAATGTGCGCATCCACAAAACATGTTTTTGAGGTGGTGCATTTCTTGCAAATCTGTTAGTAAACAAACCACTGATTCAAATGCATTGCTTAATATATTTTTGGACACAAAAGACTATTTAGAATGTGTAATGCATTGCTAAATATAATGTTTGCATCCATAAAACATGCTTTTCATGGTGGTGCATTGGATGCAAATCTGTAAGTAAACCAACAACTGATTTAAATGCATTGCTTAATATATTTTTGGACACACAAAATATGTTTTGAATGTGTAATGCATTGCTAAATATAATGTTTGCATCCATAAAACAAGCTTTTATGGTGGTGCATTGCATGCAAATCTGTTAGTAAACCAACCACTGATTCAAATGCATTATTTCATATATTTTTTGACACAAAAAAACTATTTTGAATGTGTAATGCATTGCTAAATATAATGCTTGCATCCATAAAACATGCTTTTATGGTGGTGCATTGGATGCCAATCTGTAAGTAAACCAACAACTGCTTCAAATGCATTGCTTAATTTTTTTTTTCAGACAAAAAATGTTTTGAATGTGTAATGCATTGCTAAATGTAATGTGTGCATCCACAAAACGTTTTTATGGTGGTGCATGGCATGCGAATCTGTTCATAAACAAACCACAGAATCAAATGCATTGCTTTAATGTATTGGTTGAACCTAAAAAAAGCTATTTTGATTGCATACAGGTACAGAATCATGCAGTCAGGACTTATGCAAGAAACCCTCTCTCGTACCTCCCCCTGTAGCCCAATTCATGAAATATCAGCCATGAGACATGTATGCATGGAACGATCACTTTGTTGCATGATTGTGCAATGGACTTACAGCCAATTTCATTATGAAAAGGGAGGGCTGAGCCTCGATGCCTTTCATTTGCGGTCGGTGCAGCCAAAGCACGTGCTTCATGCCTGTAAAATGCTCTCATCTGTGAGCGTAAAGCCGGAGGGGCGTGGATAAAGGCTTGTGTTACCTGCCCTAGACTTTCACCTGCGGAGAAATGGAAAGAATTTAACAAAGCACCAGCAGCAGCAGCAGCAACAGCAGCAGCAAGTCGATGAGCCTGGAACATAAAACCGTCGGCATTCCACCCGAGAGAGAGGAGGAGGAACTGGACGCGCACGGCAGGTTCACCTGAAAACATTCGACTCGCTCCTCCTTGAAAACGCAGCGTTTGTAAGCCTCAATCTCGATTTCACACCCGAGAACGAGACGGCAAAGCATCCCAGAGCGTGAGCTGAACCCTGACTATGGCTCTCAGGTTTCTAACTTCACAGGGAATCAGAAAGACACGTCGGAGAGACAGAAAGAGCGTGTTTACCTGCGCAGGTGGAACGGAGTGGCCGATGTGAGCTGGATTTCTGCACTGATTGGACACCATGGTCACACGCTTGTGGATCTTTAACGTGCTCCTGTGTTTCGGCATCATTTATTCTCGACTCGGGTAAGATCTGCTTTATGTCGCGTGCGTGCTTTAAACGGAAAGCATTTGATGTTTACGTTTGGGTAATTGACACATAAGCTCCTGTCCATGCAGGGCTGTTCTAGTTAACAAACTAAAACCATTCTCATTTTCATTCAGTTTAACTTCATGTACTAAAATTACTAAAAATGAAATGAAAAAATAATAAAAACGACATGATTTTTTTTTTTATCGCAAAAACTAATAAAAATGTCTCAAACACAAAAAATACTATAACTATATTTAAAATGACAACACAAATATTCTAAATAAAACCTGTAGTAGTATACAAAAATAAGTCCATTAGCTGTTTTTTTTATCAACATCAAGATTTTAAGTTAAAGTTAATATAAACATATGTATATTTTAGATAATTTCACCATTTTAAGATTTCAGATATCCAATATTTTCTGATTAGTATGAGATTATATAGGATGCATTAGCAAAATGCTGTTTAACATACTTTTTGATGGATTCTGGCATTTCAAACCACTGAACTTGTCAAGTATTTCATGTCAACTACTTGTTTACTAATCAAAAAACTAATATTTGTACTATAAGGTTGTTGGTACAAAAAAACTAACCCTTTCAGTTCATTTTAAAGGTCAAAATGTCACACGTTTTTTGTTACATCTAGCTTATGTTGGCTCACTTTCTAATCTAAAAGTTTGTATTGCATTTATTACGTTTATAAATACATGCAATTGATTAGTATGCACTAAAAGTGCTATCCAGATCTGTACACCTGCTCTCTGATGGTTTAAAGCCTGAGTTTAAGGTTACAGCTATTTTCCACTGCATTTGCTCCATGTTTTTCTTAGTAAACTAGTTTAAAGGAAGATCCACGCTGTGGTTTTTCCCCTTGCTTTCACCTCTCTGTACCCTCAGTAATAACAGCATGCCGAGTTGTATTTCCACATTCCTTCACCCTCCAGTTTTGCAAGACCTCACCTGAATTCTTGAGGGATTTGTTCGTATTCCAAGAGAGGGTCGCCTGTCATCTAGTCTATTCATGATTTACTTGATATATTTAACTCCTTGCTCTCGTTTATTTGTTTTTATGCCTGCGCATATGCGCTGCCAGTTGAGAAACGACACTCTCAGCAGTGCAAAATGGAATTAGGATATCATATCTAGATCTGCGTATGCCTTTGCATGCACAAACAGATCATAGCTTATCCACCTTTTGAAGTGGAAATCCATTCATGCCGCTGTTATTTATCCGAAACAGGTGATTATACAGCTTAGAGCAACTTATAAAATCGAAAACCACCTCATGAGTCACTTTTTTCCTCCTTTTTGCAAGCGTCCGAGATTAATCGCGCAATCTTCAGAAGACACAAGGTGCCTCACAAGACCTCGTATGACTGAAAGCATGCTTCGAGATCTCTAGATAATGTGGGGTCTCGTCAGGTCAAACCTGTTTTGTCACCCCCGAGGCTTGATATCTGTCACTATACCCCCTTGACTCTCTTTCACTACGATGACATGCAGGTACAAGCACTGCATTTCACTCAGCGCATTAATAAAGCTGGCCTACAGATTTATGGGTTATCGTTTGGACAAGCGTCTTTGGTTTTTTATCTTCTAAAAAGTTCCTTAATGTTCAATTTAAAACCTATGAAGAACATTTTTTTTTTTGAAAAAAACTTATTCCACCGGTTTCATAGACAAGGCTTAAGCCTAGTCCCAGACTAAAATGCATGTCTGGGCTGTTTAAACTCAAAGAAACTTGCACTGACTGATCTTAAAATATGTCAGATTCAATGTTTTATCTCAAGATGCAGACCAGTAATGTTTTTATCTAAGGCATATTTCTAAAAACAACTTAAATATCCTAATTGAATTATGGTCTAATCCTGACTTAACCTAAAACCTGTCTGTGAAACCAGGCCATTAAGACTGTTTTGTAGATACCAAAGAGGGTTTGTAGCAATAGCCAAAAATACACTGAATGGGTCAAAAGTATCCAAATATCATTAGGATATTAAGTAAAGATCATGTTCTATAAAGATATTTTGTACATCTGCTACCGAAAATATATCAAAACTCAATTTTTGATTAGTGATATACATCGCTAAGAACTTAATTTTGACAACTCTAAAGGCGATTTTCTTCCACCCTCAGATTTTAGATTTTCTCGGCCAAATATTGTCCTATTCTAACAAACCATACATCGATGGAAAGCTTAGTTAAATCTCCAGGGTCACACATAAGTATTGCCATTTAACACCGTTTTATAGCTGAGTAACCATAAAAAAGTTAGTCAGGAAGCTATTTTCACTTAAGATTAATGGGTAACCATAGCAACCGCTCGAACGCTCGCCCTCAGGATCATTATTGAATAAAATATTGATAAAACACTCTTATTGTCGTTGTTTCTCTCACAAATATCGATTTTCACATCTCAACAGAGTAATATTTTCGTTTGAAAGTGTTTAAATGAGGTTTTGGCGGTAAAACACAGCTTTGCGTGAGGCGAGACGAACCCCAAGAGATTCGCGCCGAAACTTAGCTCGCCACAGAAAATTCCGTTATAAAATGGAGCCCAGGAACTGATTAAAACTAAGCGAAACGAACATTTTAAGTAGAATACATACATGTTGGGAGCTCTGTGACAATATGTGAAGCTGACTTGATCGTGGGTTACCTCTCCAGCGGGCACGGACGCGCTGGCCCCTAGTGGCCCCTCTATCCAAAAGTGGGCGGATGGTGGTGTGATGGTGCCGTCCTCTGCCCAATGGCAGCCCGGAGTCTCCGGAGAGGAGAGAGCCACTTCTGTTTCCATCCCCAAATCCCCCAAAAACCCATCAGCCCGCTCCGACTGAACGAACCGCGCGATGACACAGCGTGTCTCCTTCGCACACACACGCGTCTGGGAGTTACGCGCAGCCTAAAAGAAGCTCCGTTCACGAACATCACGGACGCGCAACTGGAACTAAACGTGTTTCTTTCTCTCAGTCCGTCGGAAAAGCGTCTGTATGTCACTATGATCCTCTTCTCGTCGCGCAGTGTGCTGCTGTCTGTCTATTATCCGCAGATCTTCCTCATCCTCACCAGCGGGAGCTACCTGTAAGTTTATAAACGTCTAAATCTGTTGATTTCATGTACGTGCGATGCAAGTCTTAAGTTTGGACGCACTTGACTAGATTTCTTTCTCACAGTGGCTATACATGTTTATAGCGAGCCTTTATATCAATCGCTGTGCGAAAGGAACATTTAAATGAATGTTTTGGAGTGTATTATCTGGACAGGTGATGGAAACTCACCTAACAAGTGTCTAGCATGCATGGGATCAAACATCCCACATCCTCCACAATGTCCCAAAGGGTTCCTATTGGAATTTCTATCATTATATGGAACTAATTTAAGAGCCCATTGGATGATTCCAAATTCTTAATGTCCTGTTTAACTGGGAATTGCCATAGCTCTGTTGGGAATTATGTGTTTTGTGTTTGAAACTTTTAAGCAAATGCATGATAGGATTCTTTAGAGTTGTTTGCTGTGTTAGAATGTGAATCCTTCAGGATTTTTTTAAACTGTGAATTTGGTTGATGAACGTCTGAAGCTGGAATCTAGACAAAGAAGAAGCTCAAATATGTGACCCTGGACCACGAAACCAGTCTAAAGTAGTGCTGGTATATTTGTAGCAATAACCAAAAATACATTGTATGGGTTAAAATTATAGATTTATTTGTGCCAAACATAATTAGGGTATTAAGTAAATATCATGTTCCATGAAAATATTTTGTAAATGTCCTACTGTAAATATATCCAAACTTTTTGATTTGTAATATGCATTTCTAAGGCGATTTCTCAGAGAGATTTTAGATTTTCAAATAATTGTATCTTGGCCAAATATTGACCTATCCTAACCTAACAAAACCATACATCAATAGAAATCTTATTTATTCAGCTTTCAGATGGTACATAAATCTCAATAAAAACAATAGATTTCATTTGCATAGCATATATGGATCACTACATCATTCTTCCACCAGACTTACATTTTTAACGTTTTCATCACTTTACTATTATGTTAAAATTGTCAGAATGAAGAGTGAATAGACGTGTCTAAACCTTTGACTGACTGCGTTCGAGGATGTATTAATAAAACATTAACGTTTAGCATTGATCCAAAGGGGATTTCTGCACCTGGACTGGTTTTTCTCAATGAACCTGTGACGCGTTGAGTAAATACGGTAGTTAATATTTGATTTAGATAAGCTTAATGAATGATGCTGTTGGTGGTGTTAATGAGACACTTAGGAACTTGTGTTAAAATGCGAGATTCGCTTTTAACTCATTTCACCGAATTCTCTTAGATGTTTATTATATTCTCATGTAATTCTGAAACTTTAAAGGCAAGTCCGTGAACTTAGAATGTAAAGAATGTTTTGTCAGGTGACTATGAAATATGTGCTGGTTTATTCTGAATACTGCTTAATCATCGTAATCAGTTTTAGGTTCAGGATAGATAGAAATATCTCTTTGAAGTAACGGCAAGCAAAAAATTCTACTTGTTAAAGTGTAGAAGAGGGTATTAAAGTGCAAATCTGGTTCGGGTTGGTAAATGTAAGTGTTCAGGGTTGAAGCTGAATAGAAGAGAATTTCATTTGGCCACTGAGTGGCAGAGAAGTTCAGTAAGATTCGTATATAAAGTTGTGTGTGTGTGTGTGTGTGTTCAATTATGAGCTGCTTTGGTTTTATAGACAGACAGTTTTTCAGTTCAACCTTCACCTGCTCTTAGTGTGTTTTGCATGTAAATGCATTTGATTACAATAATACTAATGAAGAAGGGGACACTGGGGCTAGTTGTCACACTGAATATTTACTGAATGTTTATTTCTGCGCAGACACAAAGCCTAAAGCAATTGTACAGTTTGATGCATATTGATCCGAATAAGGTTTTAAAGCACAAAAAAATATATATTGAAAGCACATAAATCTAGAAGTTAACATATGTGCATTTGGCCTGCAGAGACCGAAAAAATGAATTCTACATTTTATGAAAATGTGAATTTTAATACTTGAACAGGCAACTATTTATCTAAAAATGCACTGCTAGAGAAAACACGTATTTGTGTAACTGAGATTATGCCCTTCCCAAGCCCCAGTCCATGTAGTTCATTAGTTTGAATTATTTGCATCTTGTCCAAGTGAACTTTTGCACAGCACGTTTGACTGACAGCGATGCGTTTGGTCTCCAAGCTGGTCTGTGAAATTATTTTCTTAATAATTTCGTCCAAAACCTTTGTTGTGTCTCTTCGTCAAATGACCTCCAGACCAAGGTCCTAATTTAGCAGCTGGAGACCCCAAACTCAATTTTTAAAATAGATGTGGGTTTTTGCTGGCGTTTAAGTGGGCAAGTCTATCTATAGCATTGGTTTGCACATCGCAAATGACACCGTTGTTTGCTTTCGCGTTTTAAACCACCTTTATTCGCCACGCTGCAAATTTGATACATTTTGGGGAATTAATGGCTTTTTAAAGGAAGGTTAAAAAGGAAGTGTGTGGTTGCTTAATATTTATGGGAATGTTTGAGTTTTTAGGAAGTAAGGAATTAGGGTGAATCTACTTCATCTGAACAAGATTTATAAGGAAAATTTGGTTTTTGACACTATAGACGATTATGTTTAAGTTACAATGAAAACTTCTTAAACCTTTACATAAATGGTTTCTTACTTAAAATGAAAATGTAAAGTAAAACAGTTCTTTCCAAATTTCAGACATTCAAGTTCTGCAGTGTATTTTCAAACAAAAACCCATAATAGCAATAACACTGTTCAATCCCACATGATAAAAACAACTTATTTCGAGAAAAACATCAATCCACCATGCCCCATTAGTATGAAACATGCTCTGCTGTTCTGAAAGAGACATAGTTTTAATAAATTGCAGTTTTAGACGGCCATAAAAGTCACATTTTCTCTTTTTCTCAATGCTCAGAGATGTACAGTCTGAGGTTTGAGAGTTTTCCGGTGCCACTTCGTCCATGTTGGTAGTTAAGAGTTTGTTTTAGCAGGATTTGTTTTAAGTAGAATGGACTGGGTGATAGCTGGAGCCAAGCGCACAGGGAACATTTATTTTCTTGTGTTTAAAAGTAGAGTGCATTTACTCATCCTGTGGATTATTTATTCCTCATTTACCAGGAAATCCTACTCATGTTTGAAATCTTCCTCGTGAGACAGAACTGATTTATTTTGTCATATTTTATATGGACCACAATTAAACTTACATTCTGGGCTATTTAAATGTAGGGTCGGTTGGTGAAAGCATGGTTATTTTCAAATGGGAAAACACCATGCGTGTTTCGTAGGAGTTGCTTGATGAAGGATAAAACATTTTGCATTACCTGTAAACTTGAGGACTAATTAAGAAGTCTTTAAAAATGCAGCTATAAGGTTAGAGTTTGTGTATTAAAACAGGCTGACGTTGACGTGGATCTTAATGTTGGTTTTTGAGTTAACCGACTGTCTAAAAATGCTCAGATCCTTTGTTTGGGTTACGAAAAAGTGTATGATGAGAAATCATATTGAGATTTTTTTAGTTTGAGTTCTTTTTCCCTCATGTGAATTATCTGTTGAGCAGAGGATTTGAGCAAAAACTCGCTGTTACTGATGTCTGGGCGAATTAAATTGAGATATTAAATCTCGCTCTGTGTCTTTTCTTTCCTCACCTCTTTGCGTTTTACATCACAATAACCTGCTCTGAAGGATCCGGTCTATATTCAACTTGTTTAGCCGAAGACATCACTTGTTTAACCAGAAACAACGTCAGTTGGTGCTTTATGACTGTGGATGAGCAGGACAGCCATAATAAGAGGTTTTAAATGAAAGCCAAATAAATTAAAGAAAAGAGGGTGGAGTGTTTCATTTGTTTCTAGAGCAGCATGTTCTGTGGCCCACAATCTGATTTATGTAGCTATGGGAAAAAAACATTTGCAGATGAAACTATGTGATGACTATATCATATGATTAGTTCTGCAAATCCTGTAGTCTCGTCATGCAAAACACTCACGCAAAACACACACACACACACACACACACACACATTTTATATACATATACATTATGTATTTTTATATCTATATATCAATTCATTCATTTATTTGCCAAGGAAAACTTGTCACAATGCTGGGATGTTCTAGTTAATTGCCAGGGTGCTGCTATATAGTAACTGAGGTGTATTGAATGTTTTCTAGCTCATTATGTGGCTGCCAGGGTGTTTCTATGCAGTTACTAAGGTGTTTTTAATGTTGTGTAGCTTGTTGTGTGGTTGCCAGGGTGTTGCTATGAAGTTGCTAAAGTGTTTTAATGTTTTATAGCTCATTACTTGGCTGCCAGGGTGTTTCTATGAAGTTGCTACGGTATTTTGTAGGTTTAGTAGTTTATAATGTGGTTGCCAGGGTGTTGCTATGCAGTTGCTAGGGTGTTTAAAATGTTTAGTAGCAGGATATTGCTATGCAGTTACTAAGGTGCTTTGAACGTTTTGTAGCAGTGCTGCGATGCACTTACTAAGGTGTTTTAAATGATTTGTAGCTTGTTGTGTGGTTACCAGGGTGTTGCTATGCAGTTGCTAAAGTGTTTTAATGTTTTATAGCTCATTACGTGGCTGCCAGGGTGTTTGTACACAGTTGCTAAGGTATTGTGTTGGTTTTGTAGTTAATAATGTGGTTGCCATGGTGTTGGTATACGGTTGCTAGGGTGTTTAAAATGTTTAGTAGCAGGATATTGCTATGCAGTTACTAAGGTGCTTTGAATGTTTTGTAGCAGTGCTGCTATGCACGTACTAAGGTATTTTTTATGTTTTGTAGCTTGTTGTGTGGTTGCCAGGGTGTTGCTATGCAGTTGCTAAAATGTTTAAATGTTTTATAGCTTATTATGTGGCTGCCAGGCTGTTTCTATGTAGTTGCTAAGGTATTTTGTAGGTTAATAGTTTATAATGTGGTTACCTGGGTGTTTCTATGCAGTTGCTAGGGTGTTTAAAATGTTTTGTAGCAGGATATTGCTATGCAGTTACTGAGGTATTTTGAGTGTTTTGTAGCAGTGTTGCTAAGCTCAAATTTGTAATTGTTAATGTTTTGTAACTTGTTGTATGGTTGCCAGGGTATTTCTATGCAGTAGCAACATTGTTTTGATTTGTTTTGTAGCAGGATATTGCTATGCAGTTACTAAGGTGCTTTGAACGTTTTGTAGCAGTGCAGCTATGCACTTACTAAGGTGTTTTGAATGTTTTGTAGCTTCTTGTGTTGTTACCAGGGTGTTGCTATGCAGTTGCTAATGTGTTTTAATGTTTTATAGCTTATTATGTGGCTGCCAGGGTGTTTATATGTAGTTGCTAAGGTATTTTGTAGGTTTAGTAGTTCATAATGTGGTTGGCAGGATGTTGCTATGCAGTTGCTAGGGTGTTTAAAATGTTTTGTAGCAGGATATTGCTATGCAGTTACTAAGGTGTTTTAAATGTTTTGTAGTAGTGTTGCTATGCACAAATTTGTAATTTGTAATGTTTTGTAACTTGTTGTGTGGTTGCCAGGGTGTTTCTATGTAGTTTCTACAGTGTTTTGATTTGTTTTATTGCAGGATATTGCAATGCAGTTACTAAGGTGCTTTGAACATTTTGTAGCAGTGCTGATATGCACTTTCTAAGGTGTGTTTAATGTTTTGTAGCTTGTTGTGTGGTTGCCAGGGTGTATCTATGCAGCTGCTAAAGTGTTTTAATGTTTTATAGCTCATTATGTGGCTGCCAGGGTGTTTCTATGTAGTTGCTAAGGTATTTTGTAGGTTTAGTAGTTTATAATGTGGTTGCCAGGGTGTTGCTATGCAGCTGCTAAAGTGTTTTAATGTTTATAGCTCATTATGTGGCTGCCAGGGTGTTTCTATGCGGTTGCTAAGGTATTTTGCAGATTTAGTAGTTTATAATGTGGTTGCCAGGGTGTTGTTATGCAGTTGCTAGGGTGTTTAAAATGTTTAGTAGCAGGATATTGCTATGCAGTTACTAAGGTGTTTTGAATGTTTTGTAGCAGTGTTGCAATGCACAAATTAGTAATTTTTTATGTTTTGTAACTTGTTGTATGGTTGCCAGGGTGTTTCTATGGAGTTGCTACAGTGTTTTAATTTGTTTTGTAGCAGTATATTGCAATGCAGTTACTAAGGTGCTTTGAATGTTTTGTAGCAGTGCTGCTCTGCACTTACTAAGGTGTTTTTAATGTTTTGTAGCTTTTGGTGTGGTTGCCAGGGTGTTGCTATGCAGTTGCTAAAGTGTTTTAATATTTTTTTGCTCATTATGTGGCTGCCAGGATGTTTCTATGCAGTTGCTAAGGTATTTTGTAGGTTTTGTAGTTCACAATGTGGTTGCCAGGGTGTTGCTATGCAGTTGCTAGGGTGTTTAAAATGTTTTGTAGCAGGATATTGCTATGCTACAAAACATTCAAGGTTTTGTAGGACTAAGGTGTTTTTATGTTTTGTAACTTGTTGTATGGTTGCCAGGGTGTTTCTATGCAGTTATTAAGGTGTTTTGGATGTTTTGTAGCTCGTTGTGTGGTTGCCAGGGTGTTGCTATGCAGTTGCTAAAGGCATTTTGAATGTTTTGTAGCAGGGTGTTGCTATGCAGTTTCTAAGGTGTTATTAAATGTTTTGCAGCTCATTATGTGGCTGCCAGGGTGTTTATATGGAGTTGCTAAGGTATTTTGTAGGTTTTGTAGTCCAGTTTTGTAGCCAGGGTGTTGCTGTGCTGTAACTTAAGGTGTTTTGAATGTTTTGTAGCTCATTATGTGGCTGCCAGGGTGTTTCTATGCAGTTGCTAAGGTATTGGGTAGTCTTAGTAGTTCAATATGTGGTTGCCAGGGTCTTGCTATGCAGTTGACAAGAATTTGTAATGTTTTGTCGCTTATGTGGTTGTCAGGGTGTTGCTATGCAGTTTCTAAGGTGTTTTTGAAAGTTTAGTAGCTTATTGTGTGGTTGCCAGGGTATTGCTATGCAGTTTACAAGTTTTTTTAATGTTTTGAAGCTTATGTGGTTGTCAGGGTGTTGCTCATTATGTAATGCTATGCAATTGCTAACATGTTTTGAATGTTTCATAGCAGGATGTTGTTATGGAGGTGCAAAGGCATGTTTTGTAGCTGAGTGTTTCTATGCAGTTACTAAGGTGTTTTTATTTTTTTTAGTTCTTTACGTGGTTGCCAGGTTGTTTCTATGAAGTTGACAAGTTTTTTTATGTTTTGTACTTATGTTGTTGTCAGGGTGTTGCTATGCAGTTACTAAGGTGTTTTTAAATGTTTTGTTGCTCATTATGTGGTTGCAAGGGTATTGTTATGCACTTGACAAGTCTTTTAATATTTTGTAGCTTATGTGGTTGTCAAGGTGTTGCTAAACAGTTTCTAAGATGTTTTGTATCTTGTTTATGTGATTAAACTATTTTAATGATACATTTTGATATTTAATAACCAAAAAAGGAAATCAGATTTAAAGTTTTTTACGTGTTTTTGGAAGAAGTCTCTTCTGCTCACCAAAGCTGAATTTATTTGATTAAAATTAAGTAAAAACAGCGAAATATTATTTCAATTTAAAAGAGCTGTTTCCCATGTGAATGTATTGTAAAATGTAATTTATTCCTGTGATCAAAGCTGAATTTTCAACATCATTACTCCAGTCCTTCAGAAATCATTCTAATATGCTCAAGAAACATTTCTGATTATCATCAGTGTTGGAAACCATTGTGCCAGAACTGCATTTTCTACTCTTTTGTAACTTCGCTTTTGATCAATGTAATGCTTCCTTGCTGAAAAAAAAGCTATTTATTTCTATAATTTAGCATATTTACAAACAATATTTAACTCACTGGGATTACTATAGATGTAAAAAGGGAATGTTGCTTTTAGAATCTGTTTTATAGTGCCTCTATGATGCTCTCTAGGTAGGCAGCTCACTAGGTTTGGAACAGATCTACGGATTTGGCAGTAGAACTTCATAGCCCTCATAGCGGCTCACCTAATGCCCAAACACACTGGTTTGGATGGCTTTGGAGGCGCTGCATCGCGCCGCTATATTAACGTGTGGTCAAGTGTTAGTTTGTGTTCTCTGAAGGGTTTAAATAAACATACACTTTTAGCTGCTCGCCCCTCGCGACTCCATTATATGCAGAAACAAGAGATGTTTCTTAAACACAGAGTGAGAGAGGGGTCCCTCGACTACGTCCCACATGTGGTTTTGTATTTAAGAGTAATTCTTAAGCCTTTGTGGACATGGAAACACAACCAGAAAAGAAGCGAACCGGCCGTATCCGATTTCCAATGAACATTCCGCGTCTTTGTTCCGCGCCGTTTGATCTATTTTGAGGGGGAATCCATAAGTCGCAGCCATTCTCCCAGCAGCGACACTGGCCGTCCACCCCTGCGTGCCGTTTTTGCTGACACACGCATTGCTTGTTGCAACTCGCCCCGCTTGCGGTGCAGTCCTCGGCAGCCGGTGACGTCACTCTTCAAAGTTGGCATGCGTCTTGCCCAGTTTTTACGGCCCTCGTCTCTGACATGTTTGAAAGGCACATATCTGAACGGGTTCAATGCTCGTAAACATAGGAGCCCGCTTGTTTAGCCGCGCGGCTTTGTGCAAACACAGAGTGCCGAAAATACTCAGCGCGCATATTAAGAGCGCTGTCGAGGGCTGTATCAACACGAGAAGCCGTATGATGACAGAGATGTGTGCGTTTGGAACATGACCCACTTTGTGTGGTCACAGTTGCATGAAAATATGAGTTGAATCAAAAAAGGGGCATGAAAAATATGATCTTTATAACCAGTAACACATTGTTCTGTTCTGTTGGGTATATTGCACTCTTTTTTTCTATTCAGTTCTGTTTTATTCTGTTCTCTTCTGCTATGCGTTC
Organism: Garra rufa; assembly: GCF_049309525.1. NCBI lineage: Eukaryota > Metazoa > Chordata > Actinopteri > Cypriniformes > Cyprinidae > Garra > Garra rufa. The sequence continues at coordinate 5,917,655 of NC_133385.1, forward strand.
TATTCTGTTTTACAGTTATGCTTTGGCCTGTCCAATTCTATTCTGTCCGGTTTTTGGTCTGTTCAATTCTATCCTGTCCAGTTTTTGGCCTGGTCGATTCTATTCTGTCCAGTTTTTGGCCTGGTCGATTCTATTCTACATTCTGTTCAGTTATGATGTTCCGGCCCTTTCAATTCTATTCTATTTTCACTCATTCATTGTTTTCTTTTCTATTCTATTTGCTGTTGTCTTATTCTGTTCTCCAGTTATGTCTTGGATTATTCTATTCAATATTACAGTTATGCCTATTTCACTTTTGTTAAAATCTATTCTATTTCGTTCAATTATATTCTGTTCGTGTTAAGTTATGTTGTTCTGGTCTGTTCAGTTCTATACTCATTTTAACATTTACACTAAATGTGTGTGTTGGTCTATTTTATTCTATCCTATTGAGTTTATTCTAAAATACATTTTTTAGTTGGCCTATTCACTTCTGTTGTATTCTATTCTGCATTTATATTCTGCTCACTTTTATTCTGTGTCATGTTCAGTCATTCTGTTTTTGGTCTGTTCAATTCTATTCTATTTTATTCACATTCAGTTATGGTTTTCTTGTCTGTTCTACAATTATTTATCTTATGTCTATATAATTCTATTCTGTCCTGTTGATTATCTTCTATATTACAGTTATACAAAGGCCTATTCACTTCTGTTGTATTCTATTCTGTGTGTTTATATTCTACTCACTTTTATTCTATGTCATGTTTAGTCACGCTGTTTTGGTCTATTCAATTCTATTTTATTTCTTCACATTCAGTTATAGTTTTCTTATCTGCTCTTTTTGTTTCTAATCTATGCTGCTCTACAGTTGGTCTGTTCAATTCTATTCCGTCCTGTTGATTATGTTCCATATTCCAGTTATGCATTGGGCTGTACACTTCTGTTCACTTCTGTTCTATTTTGTTTAGTTACATTCTTCTTACTTTTATTCTATGTCCTGACAGTTATGCTGTTCTAGTCTGTTCAGATCGATTCTATTTTATTAATTCAGTTTTTATTTCCAATTCAATTTTTTTGTTTTCTTCTGCTCTACATTTATGACTTTATTTTATTCTATTCTATTGTGCTCTATTGATTTTTTTCTTCCATATTACAGTCAAGAGTTCTCTTCTGTTCAATTATATTCTGTTAATTCAAGTTCAGTTGTTTTTCCTTCCTATTGTTCCGTGCCACATATAAGACTTTATTTTATTCTATTCCATTCTATTCTATCTTATTCTTTTGATTCTATTCCATTTTACAGCCATGAATTGGCCTATTCACTTCTGTTCTATGTTGGTCAGTTCTATTCTGATCAGTTTTGTTCAATTATGTCATGTTCAGTTATTATGTTCTGGTCTATCCAATTTTATTCTATTCATTTTTGTTCAGTTATGTTATTTGGTTACACCCTATTCTACTATGTAGATATGACCTATTCTATTGATTATATCCCATAGTACAGTTATGCGTTTGGCCTATTCACTTCTGTTCTGTTTTGTTCAGTTCAGTTCCATTCTATCACTTTTTATTTCATGATATGTTTAAGTATGCCATTCTCGTCTGGTTCAGTTCTATTCTATTCTATTCTTTTATGGCTAGTCATGTTTTTCTTTTATATTCTATTTGTTTTTGCCTTATTCTGCTCTACATTTTTGTCTTGGTCTATTCTATCTTGTTGATTCTGTTTTTAAAACAGATACGTGTTCGACCTTCACTTCTTTTCAATTCTGTTGTTTTGTTCATTTATATTCTACTCACCTTTATTCTATATAATTTTGAGTTATGCTGTTCTGGTTTATTCCTTTCTATTTTATTCATTTACGTTCAGTTGTTTTTATTTTTGTTTTATTCTGCTCTACAGTTATGTCTTGGATTATTTTATTCTATTCTATTCTGTTATTTATAACAGTTATGTATTGGCCTGTTCAATTCTATTCTGTTTTGTTCAGTTCTATTCTATGAAATGTTTAGTTTGCCAATATGGTATGTTCAGTTCTATTCTATTTTATTCTTTCATATTTAGGCATGTTTTTCTTTTCTATTCTATTTGATTTCCATTATTCTGCTCTACATTTATGTACACTTGGTCTATTCTATTCTATTCTATTCTATTCTGTTTTGTTCATTTGTATTCCACTCACCTATATTCTATATCATGTTGAGTTATGCTGTTCTAGTTTATTCATTTATGTTCAAATGTATTCCTTTACATTTAGTTCTATTCTAGTCTACAGTCGTGGACTATTCTATTCTATTCTATTCTATTCTATTCTATTCTATTCTATTCTATTCTGTTGATTCTGTTCTTTATTACAGTTATGCATTAACCTTAACAATTCTGTTCAATTCTATTCTGTTTTGATCACATTATATTGTGCTTACTTTATATTCTATGTTCTATGTTCAATTCTGTTCTATATTATTATTTCATATTCAGTCATGTTTTTCTTTTCTATTCTCTTTTTTTGCCATATTCTGCTTTATATTTATGTCATGGTCTATTCTATTGAATTCTATCTTGTTAATTCTATTTTTATAACAGGTGTGTGATGGCCTATTAACTTATGTTTTTTGTCTTAGAATTTTGTTCTATTTTGTTAACTTATATTCTACTCACCTTTATTCTATATCATGAGTTTTGTTCTGGTTTATTCATTTCTATTCTATTTAATTCACTTACATTTTAGTTATGTTTTTCTTTTCTACTCTTTGTTTTAGTTTTATTCCGCTCTACAGTTGTGTCTTGGATTATTCTATTCTTTATTATAGTTATGCATTGGCCTCTTCACTTCTGTTCAATTCTATTCTATGACACATTTAGGTATGCCGTCCTATTCAGTTCTATTCTATTTTTATCTTTCATATTTAGCCATATTTTTTCTGTTCTATTTGTTTTGCCATTTTTGTTTTGTCTTGGTCTATTCTATTGAATTCTATCTTGTTGATTCTATTTTTTTACAGGTATGGGTTGGCCTATTTTACTAATTTATATTCTACTCACCTTTATTTTATATTATGCTGACTTTTGTTTTATTCATTTCTATTCCATTTAATTCATTTACATTTTGTTATGTTTTTCTTCTCTACTCATTGTTTTGGTTGAATTCTGCTCTACAGTTGTGTCATGAATTATTATATTCTATTTTATACTTTATTATAGTTATGCATTGGCCTTTTCACTTCTGTTCAATTCTATTCTGTTTTGTTCATTTCTATTCTATGACACATTTAGGTATGCCGTCCTGCTCAGTTCTATTCTATTTTATTCTTTAATATTCAGTTATGTATTTATTTTCTATTCTATTTGTTTTGCCACATTCTGCTCTACATTTATGTCTTGGTCTGTTCTATTGAATTCTATCTTGTTGATTCTATTTTTATTACAGGTGTGTGATGGCCTATTAACTTATGTTTTTTGTCTTAGAATTTTGTTCTATTTTGTTAACTTATATTCTACTCACCTTCATTCTATATCATGAGTTTTGTTCTGGTTTATTCATTTCTATTCTATTTAATTCATTTACATTTAGTTATGTTTTTCTTTTCTACTCTTTGTTTTAGTTTTATTCCGCTCTACAGCTGTGTCTTGGATTATTCTATTCTTTATTATAGTTATGCATTGGCCTCTTCACTTCTGTTCAATTCTATTCTATGACACATTTAGGTATGCCATCCTATTCAGTTCTATTCTATTTTTATCTTTCATATTTAGCCATATTTTTTCTGTTCTATTTGTTTTGCCATTTTTGTTTTGTGTTGGTCTATTCTATTGAATTCTATCTTGTTGATTCTATTTTTTTACAGGTATGGGTTGGCCTATTTTACTAATTTATATTCTACTCACCTTTATTTTATATTATGCTGACTTTTGTTTTATTCATTTCTATTCCATTTAATTCATTTACATTTTGTTATGCTTTTCTTCTCTACTCATTGTTTTGGTTGAATTCTGCTCTACAGTTGTGTCATGAATTATTATATTCTATTTTATACTTTATTATAGTTATGCATTGGCCTTTTCACTTCTGTTCAATTCTATTCTGTTTTGTTCAGTTCTATTCTATGACACATTTAGGTATGCCGTCCTGCTCAGTTCTGTTCTATTTCATTCTTTAATATTCAGTTATGTATTTATTTTCTATTCTATTTGTTTTGCCACATTCTGGTCTGTTCTATTGAATTCTATCTTGTTGATTCTATTTTTATTACAGGTGTGTTATTATTTCACATTTAGTTATGTTTTAATTTTCAACTCTTTGTTTTTGGTTCTCTTCAGCTTTATGTTTTGGTCTATTCTATTGTATTCTATCTTGTTGATTCTGTTTTTAAAACAGAAATGTGTCAGCCTGTTCACTTCTGTTCTGTTTTGTTCACTTCTATGACATGTTTAGGTATGCCGTTCTGATCTGTTCAGTTCTATTCTATTATATTCTTTCTATTCTGTTTTGTTCATTTATATTCTACTCATATATTCTATGTCATGTTGAGTAATGCTGTTCTGGTTTATTCATTTCTATTCTGTTTTTCTTTTCTACTCTCTTTTGGTTCTATTCTGCTCTACAGTTATTCTATTCTATTCTATTCTTTATTACAGTTTTGCACTTCACTTCTGTTCAATTCTATTCTGTTTTGTTCATTTCTATTCTATGACACATTTAGGTATGCCATCCAGTTCTATTCTGTTTTATTCTTTCATGTTCATGTATTTCTTTTCTATTGTATTTGTTTTGCTATATTCTGCTCTACATTTATGTCTCGGTCTATTCTATTGTATTCTATCTTGTTGATTCTATTTTTATTACAGGTATGCGTTGGCCTATTTACTTGTGTTTAATTTTCTTCTGTTTTATTCATTTATATTCTACTCACCTTCATGCTGAGTTTTGTTCTGGTTTATTCATTTCTGTTCTATTTAATTCATTTATATTTAGTTATGTTTTTCTTTTTTACTCTTTGTTTTGGTTCTATTCTGCTTTACAGTTATGTGTTGGTCTATTCTATTGTATTCTATCTTGTTGATTCTGTTGTTAAAACAGAAATGTGTCAGCCTGTTCAATTCTATTCTGTTTTGTTCACTTCTATGACATGTTTAGGTATGCCGTTCTGGTCTGTTTAGTTCTATTCTCTTAATGCTGTTCTGGTTTATTCATTTACATTTGTTTTTCTTTTCTACTCTTTGTTTTGGTTCTATTCTGCTCTACTGTTATTCTATTCTGTTCTTTATTACAGTTTTGCATTGGCCTCTTCACTTCTTTTCAATTCTATTCTGTTTTGTTCATTTCTATTCTATGACACATTTAGGTATGCCATCCTGTTCAGTTCTATTCTGTTTTATTATTTCATGTTCATGTATTTCTTTTCTATTCTATTTGTTTTGCTATATTCTGCTCTACATTTATGTCTCGGTCTATTCTACTGTATTCTATCTTGTTGATTCTATTTTTATTGCAGGTATGCGTTGGTCTATTTACTTGTGTTTAATTTTGTTCTGTTTTATTAATTCATATTCTACTCACCTACACGTTTTGTTCTGGTTTATTCATTTCTATTCTATTTAATTCATTTACATTTAGTTATGTTTTTATTCTCTACTCTTTGTTTTGGTTCTGTTCTGCTTTACAGTTATGTGTTGGTCTATTCTATTGTATTCTATCTTGTTAATTCTGTTTTTAAAACAGAAATGTGTCTGACTGTTAACTTCTATTCAATTCTATTCTGTTTTGTTCACTTTTATGACATGTTTAGGTATGCTGTTCTGGTCTGTTTAGTTCTATTCTCTGGCTTATTCATTTCTATTCTGTTTAATTCATTTACATTTGTTTTTCTTTTCTACTCTTTGTTTTGGTTCTATTACAGTTATTCCATTCTATTCTATATTACAGTTTTGCAATGGCCTCTTCACTGTTCAATACTTTTATTTTTAGTTTAGTTTAGTTGCATTCTGCTTACTTGTATTTTATGCCATGTTCAGTTATGCTGTTCTGGTCTATTAAGTTTTATTCTTTTTATGCATTACTGTTCAGTTATGTATTTTATTCATTCTCTGTTATATTCTAATATATTCTATCCTGTGTATTGGCCAGATCTCTTTTTACTTCTACATTCTGCACTACTGTAGATGAATCTCATTTGTCAAGCAATAAAATGCATTGGGAAATGTACAATGTTCACCCATTTCAATTAGTGATCATAAGATATAGAGATCTTTCATGAAGTTGTTATTGTTAGAAGTAATGACTGTACAAAAAGCTCTTAACTGCTTAAATCTGGTGTATGTTTAAGGGGAGACACTGGAGACAAAAACGCTGTTTTTTTATGCATCTATCAAGTTTGAGATTTTGGGCTTTTTGGTTTTTCATAAAGTGTTTTTTTAGACTAGTGGAAAGAAAACAAAGAAAAAAATATTTTCTTTTATAGCACTTTATCTATTTGTGTCAATAGATTTTCAATTACAATGCGTATTTTTAAAGGCAGTTTTCTCAAAAATGAGTTTTTTTCTCCTACACTGAACCATAAATCTCCACTTCAGTAGCACTTACACACACCAAACTTTACTTTCTTATTCCGGTCTATATCCTGAAGGTTTTTACAGAGGGATTTGTTCATATATAGTTTGCTTTATTTTATACAACATTTTATTCCTCAAAAAAAAAAAAAAAAAAAAAAAATGGTGGAAATATAGTGTTTCCTGTCTGTTCCAAGTTTTTTTTCTGAATTATGTCGTAACGAAATGAGATATCCAAAATCCCCTCTGTAAAAACTTTTGACTCTAGTATGTCAAAAAAATTAAACAAGAATTTTGAAACTGACTTCATCCAGTGTTTAGATTTTTGTACTAGAAATGTATGCAAATTAGCGCATATTTCATGAAATAATGCCTCATTTGCATATTTAAACCTGACATTTTAGAAAACTTGCAATACAAAAAATGTTTGCAATTATCAATGTAATCAATCAACTGGGTAAATAAAGTGATAACTATTAGTTAATTTTTTTTACCCTATTCACCTGCACTCAAAAAAATAAGTCATTGGATGAACTCAATTTAATTGAGGGCAGGATTTCCATCCAATAAATATGTGTGACCCCAACTCATAAAAAACAAATTCATGCAATGAAATGTAATTGAGTTGGGCCAACTCAATTTGATCAAATATAGTTTCAATGAAATTGATACGTTTATGAAGTAATTATTTTATGCTTGTTGAACTCAATCGAAAACATTTAACTGGAAAACAAATGACTAGGCAGAAATTCTTCTACACTCAAAAAATGATACATTGGATTTACTTAACTTTAGGCATTAACCAACTTATTAGGCATTAGCCATAAGATAGCTTTGTTACATCCATGGCATACCCAAAGTAGTTGTTTATTTTATTATTAAAACAACTTTAACTTATGTTATCAGGTCCTCAACCCAAGCACATGCTCTATGCATTCACCACAATGGTAACCCCCAAAAACACTACCATACCAGAAACTGTTTTAAATACAAACATAAAAGAACATTAAACATTAACAAGTCTCCCAATTTTATCATTTTATAAAAAAAATGCATAAAATAAAATTTCAACATTTACTCTCCTTATCCAGCCGTGTGCAAAGCATGATGGGAAGGGGAAATCCACTTCCTAGTTACACAAGTAAAATAATTTATGTACTCTCAACTCTACTTAATTGAAATACGTTCTTTCAAAATGAAAATATTGAGTTGAACCAAAACGAAACTGTTTCAAATCAGTTTAACACAATGCAATTGTTTAAATGGGAAACCTAACACAATGGTGTTAAATGAAAAAGATTTTTTTTAAATTAACTGTACAGTGCGGCAGAATCATTTTTTTGAGTGTGCAGTGTCTCGCCTTAAGGTCGTAAACCATCCGCCATACGCTGTGTTGCAAGTATCTTACCAATGTTCATCTTTACTAGTTGTGTTTGTCTCTTCTGTCCCATAGGGCTCTTTCCTCTGTGGTGGCCCTTGGTGCGAACATCATCTGCAATAAGATCCCCGGTCTCGCACCCCGCCAGCGCGCCATCTGCCAGAGCCGGCCGGACGCCATCATCGTGATCGGAGAGGGGGCACAGCTGGGCATCAACGAATGCCAGTACCAGTTCAGATACGGCCGCTGGAACTGCTCGGCGCTGGGTGAACGCACTGTCTTCGGACAGGAGCTGCGAGTAGGTCAGTGCTTGCCACAGGTCTTTAGTGTGCTTGGTTTGTTTTTGGGATTCAGACCAGAGTTGTTGATCGAAATCCTTGCAATTATCTCTAAGCATTCCTATTCGTCTCAATGGCAGTTGATCCTACACTGTAAAAAAAAAAAAGTTGTTTTACCATAAAAAAGTAAGTGTTTGTGCTGCCTTAAAATTTCAAGTTTACTCAACTCAAATATCCAAGTTATCCAAGACAAAAAGCCTGTATTTTGGACCATTAAGATCAAATTCTCATTATGTTCATATATTTTAATACTCATAATACTATTTTATTTTGCACAAAACTAAATGGTGATCAGTAATATAATTAAAATATAATATTTTTTGTAATATATAATAATATTTTGGTTAACTGGGTAATTTCAACATTTGTTAATGCATTACTTAAATTAAAAGTCGCATCTGTTAACATTATTTATTGGATCTGAGCTGACATGAACCAACAATAAATCATTGTTTAATATATACTGTAACAAATTGCTCATTGTTAGTTAATTTTATTGCTATTTGTTTTATTTATACTGACCAAAAATACACTGTTATACTAAAAAAAGAAAATAATTAGGAAGTGTGTATATATATATACTAAAAAAATACATAAACATATTGTTTTATATACATATATATAAAAATAAAACAATGCCTTTTTATAGAACAAATAAAATAAATAAATAAGAAATAATATATACTTTTTTATTATTACAGTAATGTGTAGGAAAAGGCTCTTTTAATTAGATATATTATCTAAATATTTTTAAAATAAATATTTTTAATATTTTTAAAAATTAAAAATTAAATTAGATTAATAATTATGGTTATGCACAAATTAAATTGAATTAAAAAAAATAATAGAATAAATAAAAAAATGTAATGCAATGATTTATTATTGTTTTATATTATTATTTGTATTATTTATTTAATTTAATTTTAAACTTAATTGAATTTGTGTATACCCAGAATTATTAATCTCATGTAATTTTTAATTAAAAAATATTTCATTTGAAAATATATATGTAATTAAAAGAGCTTTTTCTTACACATTACTGTAATAATAAAAAAGGATATATTATTGAAATATTTTGACACATTTTTGCATACATTAAAATAAATAAAATTCAAATAAATTAAACTATAAAGCATTTTTGTGTGTATATATTTTTTATTTATTTATACATTTAAATAATATTTTTATAAAATGCCTTTTTATCAGTATAAATAAAATATCAATAACTAAATCTATAGAAAAAATATTATAATATAATATAATATATATAAAAAAAACATTGCTATTTAAAATCTTAAATAATTATGAAATAGGAAAATGTGCTTAAAAAATATATATATTTTTTAAAAGTTCCAAAAAACAGGCTTTATTTTCTTTACGCAAAACCATCTTTCCTTTGATTTTGGAGTGAGTGTGATTTAAAGGCTTGAATATGATCAGCTAAATGTCAATTGTCATGATGTATATACGGTTGTTGTTCAGGTCTTTTTGGGAAACCTGTAGTAACGATACAAGCGCGTTTTGTGACTTGGGTTCTGCACGAACACAACTAGAAACAATGCTGTGGAGATAAGCGTATAAATGCTGCTTTGATTAGACGGGATCCAGCCGTTTACTGACAAAAGCTCTGAACTCTTTTCAGGAACGGGCAAATGTGCTGTTATGAAAGAAGGCAGTCTTTGTGCTGTGGGCAAACCCTGGTTACACACGCCGCGCCGTACGTGCACACACTTGACCCTCAAAGGCTTGCGAAAGCATGTTTGTGTTGGTGTGATTAATATAGTGCTGATTAAGTGGAACTGGATTCACCCCTGTTCGTTTGATTACACATTGACTGTGCACAGGTTAAAAAGATGCTATCGGCTGCCGATTACTGCGCTCAAATTGTTTGGAACAACATACTAACTGTTTCTGCAGTATGCAGTATGTATAATGTGCTGTTTTGACTGAATTTTGTGCATGCACAGGCTAGCAAAGAGCACTTTATCTTAGATTTGAAGGCGCTCGACTTGACCTTCTGTTCCTAGTGTGATGAATTAACCGTAGGTAAAGTCACTAGGGAGTTTAACCATCTCTAATTTGACTTAATAGATGATCAGAAGGATAAAAGTTGTATATTTTAAAACAAAATCCGCTTAAACATGCATTAAAATAGTCATATTTACAAATGTACAAATATCTAAACAGTCTTAAATCAAGATACATTTACTAGAGGTGCAAAGTGACCTTGTTTTCTAATTAATCCAAATTTATTGAGTTTCATGCTTTATAAAGCATGAAAAATATTTGCTGGTATGGTGAGAAAAATGTCAATTTTATTGAAAGGGAAGGGAAGTTTATTTTTCCGATCCCATTGGCAGATATTTGTTCTTAATTTTGAGTAATTTTTCAGAATCATCTTTTTGTTTTTCAGTACAAATATAAAACATTCTTCAATCAAGATATATTATTTTAGCATAAGATAACTTAAAATTACTTCAAAATATATCAAAATCGAGTGAGTTAATGCATAAAACATGAAAAAATATTTACCAGTGTAAAAAAATTTTTTAATTAAAAATATAAATAATAATATAAATTTTCATTTTTTCTAAACTTGAATTAGTTTTCGTTAAGTTACTTTAGTAGATGCTATGCCCAAAAAATATTTTGGTCTGTATTTCCATAAAGACCCAATTTATACTGTGAAAAAATTAATATGATGAATATGTGTCAAATATTTATAAATAAATGTAAATATTTGGAAATATTTAATTTGCATTATGCTCCATTATTACTTTGCCTACTCACTATGGTTCTGTATTTATTATTATTAGTATTAATAACTTTATTTATTTAGATTTTTATGGTAATAAATGATTATTTAAAAAATATACATTTTTGTCATTTCATATTATTATTATTATTATTATTATTATTATTATCATATAAATTGTTTTAATGTTGTTATTTTTGTGGTAAACAATTTATTTATTTAATTTATATTATATTAATATAATAATTTAATAATAATAATAATAATTTATATTATATTATATTATTTATTTTGATATTTTTAGTTTTATGGTCAATTTATTTAAAACTATGTGTTATGTATTTATTATTATTATTATTATTATTATTATTATTAATAATAACATTTACATTTATATCAATTTTTAAGGTAATCAATTTTATGGTGTTACTAATTTTAATTATTTTAATGTTTTTGTTTTATGGTAATCAATTTATTTATTTAAAATATTTTTTTTACCACTTTATTATTATTATTATTATTATTATTATTATTAATAATTTATTTTAATGTTTTTATTTTATGGTATTTATTAAAAAAAAAAAAAAAATATATATATATATATATATATATAAATATAATTTTATATTATTATTTATTTAGATGTTTTTAGTTTTATGGTAATCAATTTATTTAAAAAAAATATTTTTTTTTTAGCATTTTATATTATTATTGTTATTTATTTATTTTTAATGATTTTAGTTTTTTGCAATACATTTATTTATTTAAAATTGTTATCATTTTATTATTATTATTATCATTAATAATAATAATAACATTTACATTTATTTTAATTTATATGGTAATACATTTTTTTATTTAAAAATAATTGAATTGTAAGATAAGCTCAGAAAAAAAGTTTATATCTCACATTTTGTTTCATGGAAAAAAAAACTTTAAAAAGTGAAATAAAAAGTAGCAAAGTATATTTTTTCAAGAGCCAGGAGATATTTGCCACTGGCAAATATTTTCCTTGTTTATCCTTGTTTTCAGCAAAAACGTATTTTTTTCAGAAAATGACTTACAATTAAGTAATTTTGCTTTCCAAGTTTAATTTAAATTAAATGTATCTTGATTTAAGATTAAGATAAAACAAAAAAAGTAAGATTTTTTATTTAATTTCCAAACCTGTTGGTTAACAGGGTGTTGCTATGTGTTCTTAGAATGTTACTATGTGGTTGCTAGGGTATTTTTTTTTTATTGTGCTTTGTGTTGTTGCTAGGCGAGTTCTTCATGTTTGGTGTAGTAGCAGCACACTTAACTTCAATACTTAGTGAGCAATAATCATTTTGATGCTTTTCTTGGAGTCTGAAATTGTAAATGCGTTGACCGTCTTGGCAACATATTGAAGAGCCTGCCACAATCGCTCTGTTCTGTCTTTTTCACGCTCTCGCTCTCTCTCCGGCGTATTTATCCAGTCGAAATGAGCTACAACCAGGCAAACATTTACATTTTCATGGCTTTTGTGTGAAGAGGCATTCCTGAGCGGGTTGCAGGGCGCTTTGCTCTTTCACGCTCTCATTTATACATTTCCCCTCATTTAGAAGTGTTTTGTCGCTGTTAAACTGCGGTCAAGCGCTCTGTAAACTCCCATCACTTCAGCCCCACAAAACGCATCGCTGTCCCTTTGAAATTTTACACTCCTGCGGTGAATCTTTGAACTTTGTTTACTGTCGTCCAGAATATGGACTGATGGGATTCTCATTTTGGCGCATTTATAAACGGCTTTTATTGGATTTCACACTGTGTCCTGCAGTCTAAAGCAGTTACGCATGTTGGAAAATGTTAAATTATGTTGTTTTTTAATTTCCTAATCCTTTTAAGGTTTTCTTTAAAGTTGGATTTTTAGATGCTGCTGAATTTTAAAAGACAGCAATATCATTTCATAAAGACTTAATTTATACTATGAAAAATATATATTGTGAATATGTGTGAAATATTATTTGGAAAATATTTATGCTGCATTATTACTTTTTTTCCTACTCACTATGGTTCTGTACTGTTAGGTGTATTTATTTATTTATTTATAAAAAAAATATATAATATTATTATATGTATACTTATACTGTGGAAAATATGTAATAAATAATAATAATATTGTTTTTATTTTTATGGTAAACTATTTATAATATTTTATATTATTATTATTATTATTATTATTATTATTATTATTATTATTATTATTATTATTATTACTATTTAATTTAATGTTTTTATTTTTACCGTAATCAGTTTATTTATTTAAAAATATGTTATGTTATTAATTGTTAGTTTTATTTTTTTAATGATTTTATTTTTATAGTAATCAATTTATTTATTTATGATTTGTTGTTATTATTATTTACTTAATTGTTTTTGTTTTTATGGTAATATATTTATTTAAAATATTTTTTTATCATTTATTATTATTGTTGTTTTTAATCTTAATGTTTTCAATTTTATGGTAATTAATTTATTTTAAAATACATGTTATCATTTTATTGATTATTATTATATGGTAATCAATTTATTTAAATTTGTATAATTTTATATTATTGTTGTATTATTAATAGTAACAGTAGTTTAATGTTTTTATTTTTTATTTATATTAATTGATTTAGTTTAATCTTAGTTTTATTATTCATTTACATTTACATTATTGTTATTTTTTATTATTATTAAGAGCAACATTTACATGTATTTATTTTAATTTATTATTTTTTTAATTAATCAATTTATTTAAAAATATATTTCAATAATAATATTATTAGTAGTGGCAGTAGTATAATATTTATTTTATCATTATATATTTTTATGGTATTCAATTTATTTATTTAAAAATATTTGTTTTTAATTATTTTAATTTTATTATTTTGTATTTTTATTTTAATGTTTTTATCTTTTAATTGAATTAATTTATTTCGTTTAATTTTAGTTTTATTATTATTATCATTTTCATTTATTTAATTTTTTTAATTTTACTGTTTTTATCTTTTAATTGAATTAATTAATTTAGTTTAATTTTAGTTTTATGATTCAATTATTATTGCATTAATATTATTATTAACAGCAACATTTATTCATTTTAATTGATTATTTTTTATAAATTTGTTTAAAAATATATT
>NC_133385.1:5932294-5937294 GCF_049309525.1 Garra rufa
ATATATATATATATATATATATATATATATATATATATTAATTATAGTATATTATATTGTGCATTTATTTATATACACACACACACTCACTCACAAATATAATTTCATTTAAACATTTACATTTTATAAAACACTAAACAAACTTATAAAATATAAAAATATTTTATGCAACCATGTATGCATGCATGTTTATTAAATTGTAATAAAAATTATAATATAAATACATACATTATATTAATACTATATGTGTATATATAAATTAGATTATATTAAAATTTAAAACTGATAAAATAAATTCTAAATTTACATATGCATAATTTAATAAAAAACTAATATTTGTATATAAATTAGACAACATTTAAAAATCATTTATAAACATTATTTTAGAAAACTTGTCATTTTGCAATGTAAATATGCATTAATATTTACTTAAAAATTTTAGAAAATAAATATATTTCAGTAATGTACGTCTTGTATATATACATACATGTATAAATTATATTATAAATTATTTATGAATAGATTTATAATTTTTTTAATACAAATTATAATACAAATGCATTATATATATACATACATACATATATATATATATATATATATATATATATGTATATGTATATATATATATATATATATACATATATAAATATAAATATATATGTATATATATATATATATATATATACATACAGTATATATATATATATATATATATACATAATGTAAAGTTGATAAAATTAAAATGCATTTTATATATATATATATATAATATATATATAATTTACAATTGATACAATAAATGATAAATGTTCATGTGTAATTAAATAAAAAAATATTTGTATATAAATCAGACTACATTTAAAATTAATTTAAACATTACTATTTTAGAAACGTGTCATTTTGCAACATGTAAATATGCATTCACTTAGAAAATGTAGAAAAAAATATCAAATCAATATTTTTTTAAATAATGTACATCATATATGTATATGTATATATACATACATGTATAAATTAAATAATATATTATGTAAAAATAAATGAATGAAATATATGTATAAATAAAATTGTAATGCAAATTATAATGAAAATGCATTATATTATATTATATTATGTTATATTATATTATACCCTGGACTACAAAAGCAGTCTTAAGTAGCACAAAAATATTTGTAGCAATAACCAAAAATCCATTGTATGGGTCAAAATGATACATTTTTCTTTTATGCCAAAATCATTAGGATATTAAGTAAAGATCATGTTCCATGAAGATATTTTGTACATTTCCTACCCTAAATATATCAAAACTTACTTTTTGATTAGCAATATGCATTGCTAAGAATTTAAACAACTTTAAAGGCGATTTTCTCAATATTTAGATTTTTTTGCACCCTCAGATTCCAGATTTTCCAATAGTTGTATCCCGGCCAAATGTTGTCCTGCCCTAAAAGAAACTATACATCAATGGAAAGCTTCTTTAAATCAATGGTCCAGGGTCACATACAACAAATGCATATATATATATGTAAACATGCATGTGTATCTACATAGAAAATTGTGCAACGTAAAATAAACATTGTATATTTATAAATGCATATTTTCTATTTATATTTCATGAAACTTGTGTCAGGGTGATATTACTCATCTCTGTTGGGAGTGTGATCTTCTCAGGGTGGGGTGGTCCGCTATCTTTCACTCCCCTAGTATGAAAACAAGACTAACAGACATAAAACATCTCTGTGTTTTCACACTGAAGTCACATTACGAGCTGCCAAAAACGCCGCTCGGATTCAGAAGCATCGCTAACAGTAGTACGCCAGTGTTTCACTTTATCGCAATAACAAACGCGCTTATTATCATTGCAGATGCAAGGCATTGCTGGGACGGTCCTGCAGAGCGTCGTAACTGATGACGCTTTGTGCAGGACAGCTGTTCCCTTATATCTCCCACCGTTCGCTCGTTCTGGAAGATGTCAAACGTCAGTTGAAAGCATCCCGTTACTCTTTTGTCTTCACCCTCCACCCTCCTTCCATTCCTTCCCCTCGTTTTCTGAAAGATAATTTCTTCTTTACGACTGTCACGTCTCTCCCACTCACAGCTGCACGCTATCCATAAGCTTATCCCGCGCTAACTGATCGCTAGTTGGAGATTTGTGTCTCTACCCGGTTGGTCCCGTGAAATCACCCACAGTGCTCGAAAAATGGAAAACACAAAGCACAGGCGAGGTTAAACACCGGTGTACGTTCACACGCCTGCTTTATGGGTAATGCCAGGATGTAGAGAAACACAACAACCTGCTAAAATCAATTTGACAACCATAATAGTATAAGATTGATCTGTTTGAGAGACTTAAAGGTCCCATATTGTACACATTTCTGGAGGTTTATTTTAGTTGTTGATGTCCTTAAGAATATATATTTGCGGTATAAGTGCCAAAATCCATCTCAATATATTGTTACAGCTCCTTTTTTAGGAGCTCTGTCAAAAACAGGTCGATTTTGGCCCATCTCATTAATATTCATGAGCCTCTCTTCTGATTGGCCTGTTGTTTTCTGAGTGACGCACAGCCAGGCCAATCACAGGTAACTACGGTCATGTATGCTTTAGCCGAGCCCAGAGCCATAGAGAGAGCCTAGCCTGCTGATACTCAACAAGATATTTCAGAATGATCATTAATGTTTTTTCTTTTTCAAACACCGAATGCTGTAAGCTACATAACTGTTGCTTCAGTAAAGCCCCTTTCACAATGCGCGCTGATTCTGGAAAATTACGGGAACGAGCGCTGTGTGAACAAAAGCCAGAACCATAAAGGCAGTGTTGTAGTAATGATGCACATTATCATGCGACTCTTCACGACAAAAAAATTGGTGCAAAGTGGAATGAAGCGGCGATCGGGCAGAGCCAGCTCCTCACTATCAGCGCTGAAGCACAGTTTGTTCAGGTTAGTTTCAGTTTAGTGAAACGTACGCGTCGCATTACATCTCACATCCAAACGTCACATGTCTTTATGGGTTGTGTGTAAAGCACGCACAGATTCCGGAAAACAACTGTGAATGAACCAAATCAAACAACTCCGGAACAAATCATGGGACACATTATCCGTGTATTTACCGGAATGGCTGTGTGAAAGAGGCTGAAGTTGACGTGACACTGGTCTCTTATATTAACGTTGTTCTGACGCCTGTGCAATGATGTAGTTTCGACATCTATCGACTGAACAGGGTTTTCTCGACTTGTTTTCGTGTTGTTGTTGCTCAATAATGTTATGGACGCGATATTGTCTGGGTTTGACAAAAGGAGGGTGGGACGGTGGTTGGCACTCAGGGCGGTGACTGAGTAGATCGGACGTCACATCGTTACGGAAGTCACAGCGGCTCGTGAAAATAAACAGCTACTTTAAGCAGGCTGTGTGCAGTTTACTGTGGATTGACTGTTTTGAAACTCATATGGTAGTTAGATAGCCCCTAGACCTCAGAAAAAAGCCAGGAAATTTCGATTTTGACAATATGGGACCTTTAATACTGGCTCAACCAATGGCGTGATTAGGAGGCGGGGCTATAATGTTTCAAAACACTTTCATTCACTAACAACACGTGCGCATTTTTTTTTAATTGCTAGTAAATTTAGTAAGTAGTATAGTAAGTAAGTAACACTAAATTAACACTCAATTAAACTTGAAAAATGTAAGTATAAAGACTGAAATTACTCCAGTAATCTATATATATTTACAATGAACATTTTCACAAACAAATCATGATTCATCCACTTTCATATTAAAATATATTTTTTAAACTACAGCAAAATATAGGAACAACTGAAATTACATATATGCAAAAATCCAAAGTATGTGTGTGTGTGTGTGTGTGTGTGTGTGTGTGTGTGAATATATATGTTTACATACACCTTGCATCTGCAAAATGTTAATTATTTGACCAAAATAAGAGGGATCATACCAAATGCATGTTATTTTTTATTTAGTACTGGCCTGAATAATATATTTCACATAGAAGATGTTTACATAAAGTCCACAAGAGAAAACAATAGTTGAATAGTTGAAAATGACCCTGTTACTTGATTTTTAATACTGTGTTGTTACCTGAATGATCCACAGCTGTTTTTTTTTTAGTGATAGTTGTTCATGAGTCCCTGAACAGTTAAACTGCCTGCTGCTCTTCAGAAGAATCCTTCAGGTCCCACAAATTCTTTGGTTTTCCAGCATTTTTGTGTATTTGGACCATTTTCAATAATGAACGTATGATTTTGAGATCCATCTTTTTACACTGAGGACAACTGAGGGACTCATATGCAACTATTACAGAAGGTTCAAACACTCACTGATGCTCCAGAAAGAAAAACGGTTCATTAAGAGCCGGGGGTGAAAACTTTTGAATGGATTGAGGATGTGTACATTTTTCTGGTTTTGCCTAATTATCATATTTTATCTCATTTAGCACTGCCCTTCAGAAGCTACAGAAGATACTTACATGTTTCCCAGAAGACAAAATAAGTTTAATTTACCCTGACCTTCAAATTCCATGTTTTGTAATACATGGTTTTTCCTTCTAGCATCAGTGAGTGTTTAAATCTTCTGTAATAGTTGCATATGAGTCTCTCAGTTGTCCTCAGTGTGAAAAGATGGATCTCAAAATCATACAGTCATTGCTGGAAAGGTTCAAATACACAAAAATGCTGGAAAACCAAAGAATTTGTGAGACCTGAAGGATTTAACTGTTCAGGACAAACAAGGGACTCATGAACAACTATCAACAAACATAAAAACACAGCATATTGTATTATGAATAAAGTGTATGTAAAACTTTAAACAGGGTTCAACTATTATTTTTTTCTTGTGGACTATATGTAAATGTCTTATTCAGGTCAGTACTAAATAAAAAATAACATGCATTTTGTATGATCCCTCTTATTTTGGTACAATAATTAACATTTTGCAGATTCTGCAAGGTGTACTGTATGTAAACTTTTGACTTTGACTTTTG
>NC_133385.1:5939794-5942294 GCF_049309525.1 Garra rufa
CTTTATAATATCATATTAATGCATACACTATATAATAATAATATTGATTTTTTTTTATTGTATAATTACACAATAACATCCCAAATTTACCAAAAAAGTGAATAGTATTCATATTTTCCAGATTAAACTAGTAATTTATATATAAAAATAAAAAATCTTAATCTATTTAATATCTCAAATGTTTATCTCAAACCCATATATATATATATATATATATATATATATATATATATATATATATATATAAATAAAATTCAATTTTATTTGTAATATTTTGTTAATATTTGTACTTTTTTGAAAACAGAAAACTTCCCAAATGTCAGTCAAATTAGATCTCAAATTCTGCAAGTGAAAATAAATATTTTTAATAACTTTTAAAATAGGGACAAACCCACTTTCCAGTTCTTATAGTAAATATAATATTATTAGATTTTAATTTTATTTTATTTAATATTTTATTATAATTTAAATTAAATATATGGAATTTTTGTTTAATATTTATTCAATTCTGAAAATAGAAAAAATGGAGACAAACCCACTTTCCATATCTTAAAAAATATATAATACTAAAAAATATATTTTATTATAATATAATTTTTTAAAAATATAATTTTTGTTTAATATTTATACAATTTTGAAAACAGAAAATATACAAATTGTCAGTCAAATTTGATCCCAAATTCTGAAATTAAAAATAAATATTGTTAACAACTTTTAAAATGAAGACAAACCTGTTGTCCATAACTTATAATATATCTATTATTTTGGGATTTTTTTGTAATTTTTTATTATAATTTAATTTAATTATATAGAATTTTTGTTTCATATTTGTACAATTCTGAAAACAGAAAACATCCCAAATGTCAAGCAACTTAGATCCCAAATTCTGCAATTAAAAATACATATTTTAAAAACTTTTAAAATGGAGACAAACCCATTTTCCATAGCTTATAATTTATATAATATTAGTAGATGTTTTTGTAATATTTTATTATAATTTAATTTAATTATATATCATTTTTGTTTCATATTTGTACAATTCTGAAAACAGAAATTATACCAAATGTCAGTCAAATTAGATCCCAAATTCTGAAATTAAAAATAAATATTTTAACAACTTTTAAAATGAAGACAAACCTGTTTTCCATAACTTATAATATATCTATTATTTTTGGATTTTTATTTTTGTAATATTTTATTATAATTTAATTTCAATTTATAGAATTTTTGTTTCATATTTGTACTTTTTTGAAAACTTTCCAAACGTCAGTCAAATTAGATCCCAAATTCTGTGATTAAAAATACGTATTTTAACAACTTTTAAAATGGAGACAAACCCATTTTCCATAGCTAATACTTTATATAATATTAGTAGATGTTTTTGTAATATTTTATTATAATTTAATTTAATTATATAGAATTTTTGTTTAATATTTGTACTTTTTTGAAAACAGAAAACATTCCAAATGTCAGTCAAATTCTGCAATTAAAATATAACTTTTAAAATGGAGACAAACCTACTTTCCATATCTTATAATATGTATAATATTATTAGATTTTTGCTATATTTTATTATAATATGATTTAAATATATAGAATTTTTGTTTAATATTTGTATACCAAATGTCAGTTGAGTTAGATCCCAAATTCTGAAACTGAAAATAAATATTTTTAACAACTTTTAAAAAGGGACAAACCCACTTTCCATAGCTTATAATTAATATAATATTAGTAGATGTTTTTTGTAATATTTTATTATCATTTAATTTTATTATATAGAATTTTTGTTTCATATTTGTACAATTCTGAAAATGTCAAGCAACTTAGATCCCAAATTCTGCAAATAAAATAAATATTTTTAACAAATTTTAAAACGGAGACAAACCCACTTTCCATATCTTAAAAAAAATATATAATACTAAAAAATATATTTTATTATAATATAATTAAAAAATATATATATAATTTGTTTAATATTTATACAATTCTGAAAACAGAAATTATACAAAATGTCAGTCAAATTAGATCCCAAATTCTGAAATTAAAAATAAATATTTTTAACAACTTTTTAAAATGAAGACAAACCTGTTTTCCATAACTTATAATATATCTATTATTTTTGGATTTGTATTTTTGTAATATTTTATTATAATTTAGTTTAAATATATAGAATTTTTTGTTTAACATTTGTACTTTTTTGAAAACAGAAAACATTCCAAATGTCAGTCAAATTCTGCAATTAAAATATAACTTTTAAAATGGAGACAAACCTACTTTCCATATCTTATAATATGTATAATTTTATTAGATTTTTGTAATATTTTATTATAATATGATTTAAATATATAGAATTTGTGTTTAATATTTGTATACCAAATGTCAGTTGAGTTAGATCCCAAATTCTGAAACTGAAAATAAATATTTTTAACAACTTTTAAAAAGGGAGAAAAACTCATTTTCCATATCTTATAAAATATAGAATATTAGTATTTTTTGTAAT